>NW_027422271.1:0-210521 GCF_037893015.1 Macrotis lagotis | reverse complement strand
CAGTACCCAGTACCTGTTGTTTCACAACCCCACTGTTTGCAGAAATAATCTGCCGGTCGGCCGCAACGTGGGTGGGTCCGTGCATATCCGGGGCATACATAGAAGGATAGGCTGGCAAGCTTTCATCTTCGGTCTTTAGTGAGGCATCCAGTGGGTCCTGCATATGGGCCCCACATCACACTCCATCCTGAATCGTATTGCGAGAGTTGACAAAGGTCGGGGTATAGAGGGGGCCATGGGGTGGTTGAATCTACTTTAGATGTGCTCCAAACACGGGAGCCTCGGGAGTCTTCAACGGACCAGGTATAGTTGAGTAGTCTGTATGAGCAGGATAGCGGTAAGAGCAGGCATAAGACGAGGGCCTTCATGCTGGATCCCTTATCTACAAGAGAGCACAGAGGGAGATTTCTCAGGGGGTTCCCTGGGTGGATTATGTAGTTTTACTAGACGCTCGGGCAGCCATCTAGCATTTTGAGCTGATGAATCGTAAATACAGGCATGTCCTTTACCCCAGATAAGTACTGGGTCAGGTCCTTGCCATTTGTTGGAGATGGGATCTCTCCACATGGCCTGTGCATAGTTGTGTTCAGTAGTGGGATGCCAAAGGCGATCTGCTGCAGATTTGGCATTAGCATCAAGGGAGAGGAAATTGAGGACAAAGAGGGCATGGTTAAGAATGGTTTTAGCATTATTAATCTTGGGGTAGAGTGTCTCTGACCCTTTCTGTAATTTAGTAATCATGTTTTTGAGCGTTTGGTGGGCCCTTTCTACAATGCCCTGTCCTTGAGGGTTATAAGGAATTCCTGTATTATGTTTGATACCCAAACTCTGACAGAAGTTACGGAAGGAGGCGCTTGCATATCCGGGACCATTGTCTGTTTTAATGATCTTAGGGTTGGGGAGTGTGGCCAAGGTGGCCAGAACATGGTTAATAACATGGCGGGTAGCTTCACCGCTCTGGGGGGTGGCAAAAATAAACCCACTGAAGGTGTCGATAGAAACATGGATGTACTTAAGCTTTCCAAAAGGTGCATAGTGGGTGACATCCATCTGCCAGACTTCACCAGGAACCAACCCCCGGGGATTGACTCCGAGGTGTGGCTCTGGGAGCAGGACAAGACACCCTGGGCACTGTTTGACAATTTGTCTTGCTTGTTCCCTGGTTATGCCAAATTTAAGCCTGAGTGTCTGTGAGTTTAGGTGGTGCAGCTTGTGGGCCCGCGTGGCAGCCTCTAGGGGACACAGCAACACAGGCTCATAAGCTACCCCACAGAAACCTGTTCCTTTTCCTAAAAATGGGTCTTGAGTTGCCCGGTCCACTTGTGCATTCCCTTCTGTCAGGGGGCCTGGGAGGTCAGAATGGGCACGAATATGACCAATGAAAAAGGGTTGACTTCTGGAAAGTATGAGCAACTGTAACTTGGCAAAGAGAGGGGAGGCATTGGTAGATGGTCGTATATAAGGGACAGTTTCTAAAAGGGGTACCGAGTGGGCAACGTAGGCACTATCTGTGTACAGATTTAAAGGATCAGGGACTGCCTCAAAAGCCCAGATGATCGCAGCAAGCTCTACAAGTTGTGCTGAGGTGTATGGGAAGGTGAGGGAGGTGATCTTCCCATTTACGCTCACTGCGGCTTTTCCAGATGCTGAGCCATCTGTGAAGATGAGATGGGCCTCCTTGAGGGGTGTCCTTTTAGTTATTTTGGGGAAGACTACAGGTGTTATTTGCAGGAACTGAATAAGTTTGTCAGGGGGGTAATGATTGTCTATGACTCCCGGGAATGAGATACAGCTCACAGCCCAGTCATCATCGTTCAATAGGAGCCAATTTATTTGTGATGCTGTGTATGGGCAAATGATGCGATCAGGTTCTTTGCCAAAGAGTCTTACTGCAGCTTCTCTTCCTCCTTTAAGGAGGTCAGCAGTGAGGTGTGGGTATGATGGGAGAATTTTGGTGGGGGTGGCTGGCATGTGTATCCAAAAAAGTGGATGATTTTGCCAAAGCAGGCCAGTGGGAGAGAGATTTGTGGGAAAGAGCAAAAGCCAGAGAGGCTTTTCAGGGCTATAATATCCTATGTGTTGGTTTTATATGGCTTGCTCGACTAGCATCAGGGCTGAGCGGGCTTCTGGTGTCAAGGAGCGTGGGGAGGTGGGCTCTGGGTCTCCCTTTAAGATGTCAAATAATGGCTTTAATTCCCCTGTTGTTAGTTTTAAATAGGGTCGGAGCCAATTGATGTCTCCTAGTAATTTCTGAAAATCATTGAGGGAATTCAAATGATCAATACGAATATGGGCTTTCTGGGTCAAGATTTTGTTAGTAAAAAGTTCAAATCCAAGAAATAACTGGGGGGGTCGGGTCTGAACTTTTTCCGGGGAGATCCGGAGTCCTCTTCTTTCTAGTGCCTCTATAAGTTTCTGAGAGATAGTTACCAATTCTTTTTCTGTAGGTCCCGCAAGGAGAATATCATCCATATAATGGATGATATAGAGTGAGGGATATTGTATCCTAAAGGGGTCAATAGTCTGGGCTACGTACTTTTGGCAGAGTGTAGGGCTATTGGTCATGCCCTGGGGTAAGACTTTCCATTGAAAGCGTGGGAATGGGCCACGGCAATTGGTGATGGGCAGGCTAAAGGCAAAGCGTTTACAGTCAGCGGGATGGAGAGGGATTGAGAAAAAACAATCTTTGAGGTCAATAACTACCTTGGTAAAACCTTCAGGGATGGCTACAGGCGAGGGAAGACCAGGTTGCATTGCCCCCATGGGGATCATAGTTTTATTAACTGCTCTGAGGTCATGTAAAAGTCGCCATTTACCTGAGCGTTTTCGGATGACAAAAATGGGGGTGTTCCAGGGGGACACAGAAGGTTCGATGTGTCCTGCATCTAATTGTTCCTGCACTAATCTAAAGGCTGCATCCAATTTAGCCTTAGGAAGGGGCCACTGGTCAATCCAGACGGGATGGTCATCTTTCCATGATATTTTTTCCGCCTGTAGTGCAGGGGGACCAGTGGCCCTTATAAAAAATGGCTTTCAAACCCTAATCCTAAGCGCCCTGTTTTTCCTGTAATTTGCAAAGGGAACGGTTGACCTTGCTTTTCTTTTCCAAGACCTTGTCCAGGGAGAAATCCTTGAGCAAGCATCTGGCTGGTTACTGTAAAATTAGGGCTGAACATAATGACTCCCATTTGGGAGAGAATGTCTCTTCCCCAGAGGTTAACAGTGAGGCCAGGGACTACATAGGGTCGAACAGTACCTACATTTCCTTCCTCATCTTTCCAGGGGAGCCATTGAGAACTTTGTAGGGCATTTTGAGATTGTCCTATTCCTTGTAGGTGGGTCATAGAGGGCTGAAGAGGCCAGGAGGGCGGCCAACTTTCTTTGGAGAGGACTGTGGAGTCCGCCGCAGAATCTAGTATGCCAGAAAAGATCCGGCCCTGAATGGTTAATTTAAGTGTAGGGCGTTCCTGTGAAATGGTTTGAGCCCAAAAAACATCTGAAGACCCTGGGTTGGAAGCTCCCCTCCTTTGTGTAACTGTTGAATATTGGGTTTGCAGGGGGAGCGGGAGTGCTTGGGCAAGGCGTTGTCCTTTCTGAATAGTGATGAAGTTATTAAGAGCGGACACCATTATTCTAATTTCTCCCGTATAATCATTGTCTATAAGGGAGGGGTGGACAATAAGGTCACCCAAAGTGGAGGAGGCATGGCCAATTATAAGAAAAAGGAATCCCTGAGGGGGGGGGCATAGACGCCAGTGGGGATCATACTGGGGCTATCCTCTGGGTTTAATATTGTACAGGAGGAGGAACACAAGTCCACCCCTGCGTTCCCTGTGGTGGGTCTGCGTAATGGTAGGTGGGCAAGCTGTTCCCCGAGGCTTGCGGGTTGGGGGTTGTTTGAGGGGCCCGGGGCTGGCCCCTCTTGCCGTTTCCCGGAAATGGGACAATGGGTTGGCCTTCAGCATTGGTGGTGGATCGACAGGTGTTGGCCCAGTGCTTTCCTTTCCTACATCTGGGGCAGAGGGTCTGTGGTTGATTAGGTCTTTGGTAAAAACCTCCTGTGTTGGTGTTGGTAATCGGGCATTGGCGGGCAAAGTGGCCTTCCTGGCTACACCTAAAACAGGTCTTAGATTGGTCAGAGTGCTGAAGGGCTGCCCCAACAGCTAAATGAACTGCCTGCGTAAGGGGGTCTATGTCTCTACAGAGCCTTATCATTTCATCTAAGGTTTTGTTTCTCCATTTTCCCCGTAAAATGGAGCGGCAAGTGGCATTGGCATTCTCATAGGCTAAGCGTCTAACAAGCTGGTCATCAGCCGCTTCCTGCCCTAGGGTCCTCTCTGTAGCTTCCAGGAGCCTGCTTACATATTCTGAGAATTCCTCCTGGTTTCCTTGGACGATTTTATTGAGGGGTGCAAAAGGGGAGCTAGTGTTGGGAAGGGCCCGCCAGGCAGAAATGGCAGCACTAGCTGCCTGAGCAAGCAATCCAACTGGGAGACGGGACTGCCGGGTTTCACTAGCATACTTGCCCTGCCCTGTGAGTTTTTCATAAGCTCCCTTAGAAGTTTTATAGGTAGTTGAAGCAATGGTTTGACAACGATCAAAAAAAATCAGCCTTCCAGGTGAGGAACTGTCCTCGTGTAAGTACTGCCTGGACAACCCTGAGCCACTCGGAGGGGAGAAGATGTCCCCCACGGGGGATGGCTTCTAGTGCTGAGAGAGTAAAGGGGGCATTAGGCCCATAGGTCTTAACAGCTGTATGTAAGTCTTTCAAGTTTTTGAAGTGGATTTTTCTATAATTTAGTGATTTTTTGTTCCCCTTGACGATCTGCCACTTCCCTTTCATCTTCCCTGCTCCTATTCTCCTCTTCCTCTTCTTCGCTATGGGAAGACTCGGGGGGCTCAGCCTCTCCTGCATCAGGGTCACTATCATCTTGGCGGGATCTTGTCATGACAGGGAATGCCATTTGTTTTTTATAATTCATGGCAGCTTCTGCCTTAGAGTGTCTCTGTTTTGTTTTGCTTACACTTCTGGTTTTTGAATTAAACTGGTTTTTTAAGAGGGGGATTTTAAGGGACCTTTGTAATGAATCCTGTAGGGCAGACAACTCACTGGAGAGCTGTGCATATTGTGTTTGGAGATCTAAAACCTCACGGAGTTCTTTTACTTGCACGGATAGTTGCTCCCGTGCCTTATTGAGTGTGGTCATATTAGGTCCCAGGGGCAGGAGGGCAGGGGCAGTTAGGTATGGAGGGGGAGCGGAGGCTAGGGGCCAGTCTGGGTTATTATATCTAGCAGCTTCTTCCTCAAGTTCTGCCTCATTGCCTGGGTCTAGAGGCTCTGAGTCTGGGTCCATCTCTGGACTGGACTGGAGATTCTTATTTCTTGTAAACACTGGGCAGGTTATGGGCTCCTCTGCTGGTGTTATCTCAGAAGGGAGAGGAGGATAGAGGGATTTGCTTGGGGGGATTTCAATAGCTGCTGAGGGAGATCTAGCTGGAGTTTTAGGGGGTTTCGCTTCCTCTTCTTTCAAAGACTTTATAGAGGCTGTACGCGAAAGAGGGCGAAGGCAGGACTCTGCAACTAAAAGAAGCTGTTTTTTTGTGGGGTCCCTGGTTGCGCTTTCCACTATGTCTCTTATAAGACCCCAGTAAGAAAGGGCTGAAACAGGGACGGCATCGGGTCCTTCTATTTTCAGTTTCTGATTAAGATCTCTTCCTACTTTCTGCCATTTGTCTGGGTGGATCTCAGGTCCTGTTACCAGAAACCACGGGCATACTTCATCTATAAAAAGGAAGAATCTAACAAGATCCTTTTTCTTTACTTTAACTCCCCTGTCTTTAAGTGCCAGTTTAAGGTCCCGTATAAAGACCTGTTCTTTAGACAGCTTGGAACCCATGAGAAAAGAATGAGGCAGACGTCACTTACCTGTTCGTGGGGCTCTCCGGAGCGATCAGAGGGGGTCGCGACGATTCTTCTTTACGGGGTCTGCCTGGCAAGAGTCCGTGCCTCGAGCCACACGATGGGCGCCACGTGCCCCGACCCGCGAGGCAGAAAAGTGGGGTGTCGAGGAGGACCCAGCCTGAAATGGAATGGGTGAGAATAAGGAGAGTGAGACCCAAGGATGGTGGATAGGGTCTGAGTTTATTTTAGAAAATACATGCTTATATTGTAGAGAAGGAACAAGGGGATTAGCTTAGGGGTGGAGTTGGTATGCCTTGGCCTGAGAGAAGGGATAGTCTGTGGTCAGTTTATTCTTGATAATGGAGGGTGACTTTCCTTTATCTTGGCCCTTGGTACACCTGGAAATTTGTTTGCTCGTTTTATCTTATCTGACAGGGGGCTTCTTGGCTCCTGGTATGTCTGGGATTTGTTTGCTCTTTTTATGGGGGCTTCTTGGCCCCTGGCATATCTGGAATTTGTTTGCTCTTTTTATGGGGGCTTCTTGGCCCCTGGCATGTCCGGAATTTGTTTGCTCTTTTTATGGGGGCTTCTTGGCCCCTGGCATTGCTTGGCTTGCCTTGCCTTGCCGTGCCTTCCGTTACCCTTGCCTTGCCTTGTTTGCCTTGCCTTGCCTTGCCTTTGCCTTGCCTTGTCGTACATTGCCTAGCCTTCCGTTGTCGTGCCATAGACTTGCCTTGCCTTTCCTTAGCCTAGCTTGGCTTGCCTTGCATTGCCGTGCCTTCCATTACCCTTGGCCTGCCTTGCTTTGCCTTGCCGTGCCTTGCCTTCCGTTACCCTTTCCCTGCCTTGTCGTGCATTGCCTAGCCTTGGGTTCTCGTGGCTTAGCTTTGCCTCCCCTTGCCCTAGCCTTCCTTGGCATCCCTTGCCTTAACATTTCCTAGCGTTGTGTTGTCGTGCCTTAGCGTTGCCTTGCCTTGCCGTGCCTTGCCTTGTCCTTTCCTTGCCTTGCCGTGCCTTCCATTACCCTTGACTTGCCTTGCTTTGCCTTGATTGCCTTGACTTCCGTTACACTTTCCTTTGTTTTCCGTGCATTGCCTAGCCGTGCGTTGTCGTACCTTCTGTTCCCCTTGCCTTGCCTTGCTTTGCCGTGCCGTGCCTTGCCTTCCGTTACCCTTGCCTGGCCTTGCTTTGCCTTGCCTTGCCTTCCGTTACCCTTTCCTTGCCTTGCCGTGCATTGCCTAGCCTTGCGTTGCCTTGCCTTAGCCTTGCCTTGCCTTGCCGTGCCTTGCCTTGTCCTTCCCTTGCCTTGCCGTGCCTTCCGTTCCCCTTGCCTTGCCTTGCCGTGCCTTCCGTTACCCTTTCCTTGCCTCGCCGTGCATTGCCTAGCCTCGCGTTGTCGTGCCTTAGCCTTGCCTTGCCTGGCCGTGCCTTGCCTTGCGTTACCCTTTCCTTGCCTTGCCGTGCATTGCCTAGCCTTGCATTGTCGTGCCTTAGCCTTACCTTGCCTTGCCTTGCCTTGCCTTGCCTTGCCGTTACACTTGACTTCCCTTGCTTTGCATTGCCTTCCCTTGCCTTCCGTTACCCTTTCCTTGCCTTGCCGTGCATTGCCTAGCCGTGCGTTGTCGTGCCTTCGCCTTGTCTCCCCTTGACTTAGGCTTGATTGGCTTGCCTTGCCTTAACCTTACCTTCCCTTGCCTTACCTTGCCTTAGATTTTCCTTGCCTTGCCTTGCCGTCGTTGCCTTGTCCTTCCCTTGCCTTGCCGTCGCTTCCATTACTCTTCCCTTCCCTTCCCATGCCTTCCGTTACCCTTGCCTGGCCTTGCTTTTCCTTGTCTTGCCTTTCCTTCCGTTACACATTCCTTGCATTGCCGTGCATTGCCTAGCCTTGCATTGTCGTGCCATAGCCTTCCCTTGCCTTGCCTTAGCCTTGCTTGGCTGGCCTTGTCTTGCCGTGCCTTGCCTTCAGTTACCCTTGCCTGGCCTTGCTTTGCCTTGCCTTGCCTTCCGTTACCCTTTCCTTGACTTTCGGTGCATTGCTTAGCCTTGCGTTGCGTTGCCTTAGCCTTGCCTTGCCTGACCGTGCCTTTCCTTGCGTTACCGTTTCCTTGCCTTGCCGTGCATTGCCTAGCCTTGCGTTGTCGTGCCTTAGCCTTGCCTTGCCTTGCCTTGCCTTGCCTTGTCCTTACCTTACCTTGCCGTGCCTTCCGTTACCCTTGCCTTGCCTTGCTTTGTCTTGCCTTGCCTTGCCTTCCGTTACCCATTCCTTGCCTTGTCGTACATTGCCTTGCCATCCGTTGTGGTGCCATAGCCTTGCCTTGCCTTGCCTTAGCCTAGCTTGGCTTGCCTTGCATTGCCGTGCCTTCCGTTACCCTTGCCTTGCCTTGCTTTGCCTTGCCTTGCCTTGCCTTCCGTTACCCATTCCTTGCCTTGTCGTACATTGCCTTCCCATCCGTTGTGGTGCCATAGCCTTGCCTTGCCTTGCCTTGCCTTGCCTTAGCCTAGCTTGCCTTGCCTTTCATTGCCGTGCCTTCCGTTACCCTTGCCATGCCTTGCTTTGCCTTGCCTTGCCTTGCCTTCCGTTGCCCTTTCCTTGCCTTGCCGTGCATTGCCTAGCCTTGCGTTTCCTTGACTTAACCTTGCCTTGACTTGCCGTGCCGTGCCTAGCTTTACGCTTTCCTTGCCTTGCCGTGCATTGCCTAGCCTTGCGTTGTCGTGCCTTAGCCTTGATTTGCCTTGCCGTGCCTTGCCTTGTCCTTCCGTTACCTTGCCGTGCCTTCCGTTACACTTGCCTTGCCTTCCTTTGTGTTGCCTTGCCTTGCCTTCCGTTACCCTTTCCTTGCCTTGTCGTGCATTGCCTAGCTTTGCTTTGTCGTGCCATAGCCTTGCCTTGCCTTACCTTAGCCTTGCTTGTCTTGCCTTGCCTTGCCTTAGCCTTTCCTTTCCTTGCCATGCCGTGCCTTTTCCTTCCCTTGCCTTGATGTTCCTTCCGTTACCCTTCCCTTGCATTGCTTTCCATTGCCTTGCCTTGCCTTCCGTTATCCTTTCCTTGCCTTGCCTTGCTTTGCCTTGCCTTGCCTTGCTTTGCCTTGCCTTGCTTTCCGTTGAACTTTCGTTGCCTTGCCGTGCATTGCCTAGCCTTGCGTTGTCGTGCCTTAGCCTTCCCTTGCCTGACCGTGCCTTGCCTTGTCCTTACCTTACCTTGCTGTGCCTTCCGTTACCCTTGCCTTGCCTTTCGCACATTGCCTAGCCTTCCGTTGTCGTGCCATATCCTTGCCTTGCCTTGCCTTAGCGTAGCTTGGCTTTCCTTGCATTGCCGTGCCTTCCGTTACCTTTTCCTTGCCTTGTCGTGCATTGCGTAGCCTTGGGTTCTCGTGCCTTAGCCTTGCCTCCGCTTGCCCTAGCCTTGCTTGGGTTCCCTTGCCTTAACATTGCCTAGCCTTGTGTTGTCGTGCCTTAGCCTTCCTTTGCCTTGCCGTCCCTTGCCTTGTCCTTCCCTTGCCTTGCCGTCTCTCCCGTTACCCTTGCCTGGACTTGCTTTGCCTTGCCTTGCCTTGCCTTGCCTTCCGTTACACTTTCCTTGCTTTGCCGTGCATTGCTTAGCTTTGCGGTGTCGTGCCTTAGCCGTGTCTACCCTTGCCTTTACCTTGCTTGGCTTGCCTTGCCTTAACTTTGCCTAGCCTTGCGTTGCCTTGCCTTAGCCTTGCCTTGCCTTCCCGTGCCTTGCCTTGTCCTTCCCTTGCCTTTCCGTGCCTTCCGTTCACCTTGCCTTGCCTTGCTTTGTCGTGCCGTGCCTTGCCTTCCGTTACCGTTGCCTGGCCTTGCTTTGCCTTGCCTTGCCTTCTGTTACCCTTTCCTTGCCTTGCGGTGCATGGGTTAGCCTTGCGTTGCCTTGCCTTAGACTTGCCTTGCCTTGCCGTGCCTTGCCTTCCGTTACACTTTCCTTGCCTTTGCGTGCATTGCCTAGCCTTGCGTTCTCCTGCCTTATCTTTGCCTCCCCTTGCCTTAGCCTTGCTTGGCGTCCCTTGCCTTAACCTTGCCTAGCCTTGTGTTATCGTGCCTTAGCCTTACCTTGCCTGGCCGTGCCTTGCCTTGTCCTTCCCTTGCCTTGCCGTGCCTTCCATTCCCCTTGCTTTGCATTGCCTAGCCTTTCGTTGCCTTGCCTGAGCCTTGCCTTGCTTTGCCTGATCGTGCCTTTCCATGCGTTACCGTTTCCTTTCCACGATTTGCACTGCCTAGCCTTGCGTTGTCGTGCCTTAGCCTTGCCTTGCCTTGTCGTGCCTTCCCTTGTCCTTCCCTTACCTTGCCGTGCCTTCCGTTACCCTTGCCTTGCCTTGCTTTGTCTTGCCTTGCCTTGCCTTCCGTTACCCATTCCTTGCCTTGTCGTACATTGCCTTGCCTTCCGTTGTGGTGCCATAGCCTTGCCTTGCCTTGCCTTAGCCTAGCTTGGCTTGCCTTGCATTGCCGTGCCTTCCGTTACCCTTGCCATGCCTTGCTTTGCCTTGCCTTGCCTTGCCTTCCGTTGCCCTTTCCTTGCCTTGCCGTGCATTGCCTAGCCTTGCGTTGCCTTGCCTTAGCCTTGCCTTGCCTTGCCATGCCGTGCCTTGCCTTTCCTTGCCTTGCCGTGCATTGCCTAGCCTTGCGTTGTCGTGCCTTAGCCTTGCCTTGCCTTGCCTTGCCGTGCCTTGCCTTGTCCTTCCCTTACCTTGCCTTGCCTTCCTTTGTCTTGCCTTGCCTTGCCTTCCGTTACCCTTTCCTTGCCTTGTCGTGCATTGCCTAGCTTTGCGTTGTCGTGCCATAGCCTTGCCTTGCCTTGCCTTAGCCTTGCCTTGCCTTGCCTTGCCTTGCCTTGCCTTGCCTTGTCCTTCCCTTGCCTTGCCGTGCCTTCCGTTACCCTTGCCTTGCCTTGCTTTGCCTTGCCTTGCCTTGCCTTCCGTTACCCTTTCCTTGCCTTGCCTTGCTTTGCCTTGCCTTGCCTTGCCTTGCCTTGCCTTTGCGTTAGCCTTTCGTTGCCTTGCCGTGCATTGCCTAGCCTTGCGTTGTCGTGCCTTAGCCTTGCTTGCCTTGCCGTGCCTTGCCTTGTCCTTCCCTTACCTTGCCGTGCCTTCCGTTACCCTTGCCTTGCCTTGTCGTACATTGCCTAGCCTTCCGTTGTCGTGCCATAGCCTTGCCTTGCCTTGCCTTGCCTTAGCCTAGCTTGGCTTGCCTTGCATTGCCGTGCCTTCCGTTACCCTTTCCTTGCCTTGCCATGCATTGCCTAGCCTTGGGTTCTCGTGCCTTAGCCTTGCCTCCCCTTGCCTTAGCCTTGCTGGGCTTGCCTTGCCTTAACCTTGCCTAGCCTTGCATTGTCGTGCCTTAGCCTTGCCTTGCCTTGCCGTGCCTTGCCTTGTCCTTCCCTTGCCTTGCCGTGCCTTCCGTTACCCTTGCCTTGCCTTGCCGTGCCTTCCGTTACCCTTGCCTTGCCTTGCTTTGCCTTGCCTTGCCTTGCCTTCCGTTACCCTTTCCTTGCCTTGCCGTGCATTGCCTAGCCTTGCGTTGTCGTGCCTTAGCCTTGCCTTGCCTTGCCTTGCCTTGCCTTTCCGTTACCCTTTCCTTGCCTTGCCGTGCATTGCCTAGCCTTGCGTTCTCGTGCCTTAGCTTTGCCTCCCCTTGCCTTAGCCTTGCTTGGCGTCCCTTGCCTTAACCTTGCCTAGCCCTGTGTTGTCGTGCCTTAGCCTTACCTTGGCTGGCCGTGCCTTGCCTTGTCTTTGCCTTGCCTTGCCGTGCCTTCCATTCCCCTTGCCTTACCTTGCCGTGCCTTCCGTTCCCCTTGCATTGCCTTGCTTTCCCTTGCCTTGCCTTGCTTCCGTTACACTTTCCTTGCCTTGCCGTGCATTGCCTAGCCTTGCGTTGCCTTGCCTTAGCCTTGCCTTGCCTTGCCGTGCCGTGCCTTCCGTTACACTTGCCTTGCCTTGCTTTGCCTTGCCTTGCCTTGCCTTCCGTTACCCTTTCCTTGCCTTGCCGTGCATTGCCTAGCCTTGCGTTGCCTTGCCTTAGCCTTGCCTTGCCTTGCCGTGCCTTGCCTTCCGTTACCCTTTCCTTGCCTTGCCGTGCATTGCCTAGCTTTGCGTTGTCGTGCCATAGCTTTGCCTTGCCTTGCCTTAGCCTTGCCTTGCCTTGCCTTGCCTTGCCTTGCCTTAGCCTTGCCTTGCCTTGCCGTGCCTTGTCCTTCCCTTGCCTTGCCGTGCCTTCCTTTACCCTTGCCTTGCCTTGCTTTGCCTTGCCTTGCCTTGCCTTCTGTTACCCTTTCCTTGCCTTGCCGTGCATTGCCTAGCCTTGCGTTGTCGTGCCTTAGCCTTGCCTCCCCTTGCCTTAGCCTTGCTTGGGTTCCCTTGCCTTAACATTGCCTAGCCTTGCGTTGTCGTGCCTTAGCCTTGCCTTGCCTTGCCGTGCCTTGCCTTGTCCTTCCCTTGCCTTGCCGTGCCTTCCGTTACCCTTGCCTTGCCTTGCTTTGCCTTGCCTTGCCTTGCCTTGCCTTTCCTTGCCTTGCCGTGCTTTGCCTAGCCTTGCGTTGTCGTGCCTTAGCCTTGTCTCCCCTTGCCTTAGCCTTGCTTGGCTTGCCTTGCCTTAACCTTGCCTTGCCTTGCATTGCCTTGCCTTAGCCTTGCCTTGCCTTGCCGTGCCTTGCCTTGTCCTTCCCTTGCCTTGCCTTCCCTTACCCTTGCCTTGCCTTGCCTTGCCTTGCCGTGCCTTGCCTTCCGTTACCCTTGCCTGGCCTTGCTTTGCCTTGCCTTGCCTTCCGTTAACCTTTCCTTGCCTAGCGGTGCATTGCTTAGCCTTGCGTTGCCTTGCCTTAGCCTTGCCTTGCCTTGCCGTGCCTTGCCATCCATTACGCTTTTCTTGCTTTGGCGTGCATTGCCTAGCCTTGCGTTCTCGTGCTTTAGCATTGCCTCCCCTTGCCTTACCCTTGCTTGGTGTCCCTTGCCTTAACCTTGCCTAGCCTTGCGTTGTCGTGCCTTAGCCTTGCCTTGCCTTGCCGTGCCTTGCCTTGTCCTTCCCTTGCCTTGCCGTGCCTTCCGTTACCCTTGCCATGCATTGCCTAGCCTTTCGTTGCCTTGCCTGAGCCTTGCCTTGCTTTGCCTGATCGTGCCTTTCCATGCGTTACCGTTTCCTTTCCCCGATTTGCACTGCCTTGCCTTGCCTTGTCGTTCCTTGCCTTGTCCTTCCCTTACCTTGCGTTCCTTCCGTTACCTTTGCCTTGCCTTGCTTTGTCTTGCCTTGCCTTGCCTTCCGTTACCCATTCCTTGCCTTGTCGTACATTGCCTGCCTTCCGTTGTCGTGCCATAGCCTTGCCTTGCCTTGCCTTAGCCTTGCTTGGCTGGCCTTGACTTGCCGTGCCTTGCCTTCCGTTACGCTTTCCTTTTCTTGGCGTGCATTGCCTATCCTTGGGTTCTCGTGCCTTAGCCTTGCCTCCCCTTGTCTTAGCCTTGCTTAGCGTTCCTTGCCTTAGCCTTGCCTAGCCTTGCGTTGTCGTGCCTCAGCCTTACCTTGCCTAGCCGTGCCTTGCCTTGTCCTTGCCATGCCTTGCCGTGCCGTCCGTTCCCCTTGCCTTGCCTTGCCTTGCCTTGCCTTGCTTTGCCTTGCCTTGCCTTGCCTTGCCTTGCCTTGCCTTGCCTTGACCTTTCGTTGCCTTCCCGTACATTTCCTAGCCTTGCCTTGTCGTGCCTTCGCCTTGCCTTGCCTGACCATGCCTTTCCTTGAATTACCGTTTCCTTGCCTTTCCGTGCATTGCCTAGCCTTGCGTTGTCGTGCCTTAGCCTTGCCTTGCCTTGCCGTTCCTTGCCTTGTCCTTCCTTTGCGTTGCCGTTCCTTCCGTTACCCTTTCCTTGCCTTGCCGTGCATTGCCTAGCCTTGAGTTGTCGTGACATAGACTTGCCTTGCCTTGCCTTAGCCTTGCTTGGCTGGCCTTGCCTTGCAGTGCCTTGCCTTCCGTTGCCCTTTCCATGCCTTGCCGTACATTCCTTTACCCTTGCCTGGCCTTGCTTTGCCTTGCCTTGCTTTCCATTACCCTTTCCTTGCCTTGCCGTGCATTGCCTAGCCTTGCGTTGTCGTGCCATAGCCTTTCCTTGCCTTGCCTTAGCCTTACTTGGCTTGCCTTGCCTTGCCGTGCCTTCCGTTACCCTTGCATTGCCTTGCTTTCCCTTACCTTGCCTTGCTTTGCTTTGCCTTGTCGTACATTGCCTAGCCTTCCGTTGTCGTGTCATATCCTTGCCTTGCCTTTCCTTAGCCTAGCTTGGCTTGCCTTGCATTGCCGTGCCTTCCGTTACCCTTGCCTTGCCTTGCTTTGCCTTGCCGTGCCTTGCCTTCCGTTACCCTTTCCCTGCCTTGTCGTGCATTGCCTAGCCTTGGGTTCTCGTGCCTTAGCTTTGCCTCTCCTTGCCCTAGCCTTCCTTGGCTTCCCTTGCCTTAACATTTCCTAGCGTTGTGTTGTCGTGCCTTAGCGTTGCGTTGCCTTGCCGTGCCTTGCCTTGTCCTTTCCTTGCCTTGACGTGCCTTCCATTACCCTTGACTTGCCTTGCTTTGCCTTGATTGCCTTGACTTCCGTTACACTTTCCTTTGTTTTCCGTGCATTGCCTAGCCGTGCGTTGTCGTACCTTCTGTTCCCCTTGCCTTGCCTTGCTTTGCCGTGCCGTGCCTTGCCTTCCGTTACCCTTGCCTGGCCTTGCTTTGCCTTGCCTTGCCTTCCGTTAACCTTTCCTTGCCTAGCGGTGCATTGCTTAGCCTTGCGTTGCCTTGCCTTAGCCTTGCCTTGACTTGCCGTGCCTTGCCTTCCGTTACACTTTCCTTGCCTTGGCGTGCATTGCCTAGCCGTGCGTTCTCGTGCTTTAGCATTGCCTCCCCTTGCCTTAGCCTTGCTTCGCGTCCCTTGCCTTAACGTTGCCTAGCCTTGTGTTGTCGTGCCTTAGCCTTACCTTGCCTGGCCGTGCCTTGCCTTGTCCTTCCCTTGCCTTGCCGTGCCTTCCATTCCCCTTGCCTTACCTTGCCTTGCCTTCCGTTACCCTTTCCTTGCCTTGCCGTGCATTGCCTAGCCGTGCGTTGTCGTGCCTTAGCCTTGTCTCCCCTTGCCTTAGCCTTGATTGGCTTGCCTTGCCTTAACCTTACCTTCCCTTGCCTTACCTTGCCTTAGATTTTCCTTGCCTTGCCTTGCCTTGCCGTGCCTTGCCTTGTCCTTCCCTTGCCTTGCCGTGCCTTCCATTCCCCTTGAATTTCCTTGCTTTCCCTTGCCTTGCCTTACTTCCATTACTCTTCCCTTCCCTTCCCATGCCTTCCGTTATCCTTGCCTGGCCTTGCTTTTCCTTGTCTTGCCTTTCCTTCCGTTACACATTCCTTGCATTGCCGTGCATTGCCTAGCCTTGCATTGTCGTGCCATAGCCTTCCCTTGCCTTGCCTTAGCCTTGCTTGGCTGGCCTTGTCTTGCCGTGCCTTGCCTTCAGTTACCCTTGCCTGGCCTTGCTTTGCCTTGCCTTGCCTTCCGTTACCCTTTCCTTGCCTTGCCCTGCATTGCCTAGCCTTTCGTTGCCTTGCCTTAGCCTAGCCTTGCCTGACCGTGCCTTTCCTTGCGTTACCGTTTCCGTTTCCTTGCCTCGCCGTGCATTTCCTAGCCTTGCGTTGTCGTGCGTTACCCTTGCCTTGCCTTGCCTTGCCGTGCCTTGCCTTGTCCTTCCCTTACCTTGCCGTGCCTTCCGTTACCCTTGCCTTGCCTTGCTTTGTCTTGCCTTGCCTTGCCTTCCGTTACCCATTCCTTGCCTTGTCGTACATTGCCTTGCCTTCCGTTGTGGTGCCATAGCCTTGCCTTGCCTTGCCTTAGCCTAGCTTGGCTTGCCTTGCATTGCCGTGCCTTCCGTTACCCTTGCCTTGCCTTGCCTTGCCTTCCGTTACCCATTCCTTGCCTTGTCGTACATTGCCTTGCCTTCCGTTGTCGTGCCATAGCCTTGCCTTGCCTTGCCTTAGCCTTGCCTGGCTTTGCCTTGCCTTGCCGTGCCTTCCGTTACCCTTGCCTTGCCTTGCTTTGCCTTGCCTTGCCTTGCCTTCCGTTACCCTTTCCTTGCCTTGCCGTGCATTGCCTAGCCTTGCGTTGCCTTGCCTTAGCCTTGCCTTGACTTGCCGTGCCGTGCCTAGCTTTACGCTTTCCTTGCCTTGCCGTGCATTGCCTAGCCTTGCGTTGTCGGTCCTTAGCCTTGCCTTGCCTTGCCTTGCCTTGCCTTGCCTTGCCTTGCCTTGTCCTTCCCTTGCCTTGCCTTGCCTTCCGTTACCCTTTCCTTGCCTTGTCGTGCATTGCCTAGCCTTGCGTTGTCGTGCCATAGCCTTGCCTTGCCTTGCCTTAGCCTTGCTTGTCTTGCCTTGCCTTGCCTTAGCCTTTCCTTTCCTTGCCATGCCGTGCCTTTTCCTTCCCTTGCCTTGACGTTCCTTCCGTTCCCCTTGCCTTGCCTTGCTTTGCCTTGCCTTGCCTTGCCTTCCGTTACCCTTGCCTTGCCTTGCCTTGCCTTGCCTTGCCTTGCCTTGCCTTGCCGTGCATTGCCTAGCCTTGCGTTGTCGTGCCTTAGCCTTGCCTTGCCTTGCCGTGCCTTGCCTTGTCCTTCCCTTACCTTGCCGTGCCTTCCGTTACCCTTGCCTTGCCTTTCGCACATTGCCTAGCCTTCCGTTGTCGTGCCATATCCTTGCCTTGCCTTGCCTTGCCTTAGCGTAGCTTGGCTTTCCTTGCATTGCCGTGCCTTCCGTTACCTTTTCCTTGCCTTGTCATGCATTGCCTAGCCTTGGGTTCTCGTGCCTTAGCCTTGCCTCCCCTTGCCCTAGCCTTGCTTGGGTTCCCTTGCCTTAACATTGCCTAGCCTTGTGTTGTCGTGCCTTAGCCTTGCCTTGCCTTGCCGTGCCTTGCCTTGTCCTTCCCTTGCCTTGCCGTGCCTTCCGTTAACATTGCCTTGCCTTGCCGTGCCTTCCGTTACCCTTGCCTTGCCTTGCCGTGCCTTCCGTTACCCTTGCCTTGCCTTGCTTTGCCTTGCCTTCCGTTACCCTTTCCTTGCCTTGCCGTGCATTGCCTAGCCTTGCGTTGTCGTGCCATAGCCTTGCTTTGCTTGCCTTGCCTTAGCCTTGCTTGGCTTTAGCCTTGCCTCCCATTGCCTTAGCCTTGCTTGGCGTACCTTGCCTTAACCTTACCTAGCCTTTTGTTGTAGTTCCTTAGCCTTACCTTGCCTGGCCGTGCCTTGCCTTGTCCTTACCTTGCCTTGCCGTGCCTTCCGTTCCCCTTGCCTTGCCTTGCCGTGCCTTCCGTTCCCCTTGCATTGCCTTGCTTTCCCTTGCCTTGCCTTGCTTCCGTTACACTTTCCTTGCCTTGCCGTGCATTGCCTAGCCTTGCGTTGCCTTGCCTTAGCCTTGCCTTGCCTTGCCGTGCCGTGCCTTCCGTTACACTTGCCTTGCCTTGCTTTGGCTTGCCTTGCAATGCCATCCGTTACCCTTTCCTTGCCTTGCCCTGCATTGCCTAGCCTTGCGTTTTCGTGCCTTCGGCTTGCCTTTGCCTTGCCGTGCGTTGCCTTCCGTTACGCTTTCCTTGCCTTGGCGTGCATTGCCTAGCTTTGCTTTGTCGTGCCATAGCTTTGCCTTGCCTTGCCTTAGCCTTGCTTGTCTTGCCTTGCCTTGCCTTAGCCTTTCCTTGCCTTGCCGTGCCGTGCCTTTTCCTTCCCTTGCCTTGCCGTTCCTTCCGTTACCCTTGCCTTGCCTTGCTTTCCATTGACTTGCCTTGCCTTCTGTTACCCTTTCCTTGCCTTGCCGTGCATTGCCTAGCCTTGCGTTGTCGTGCCTTAGCCTTGCCTCCGCTTGCCCTAGCCTTGCTTGGGTTCCCTTGCCTTAACATTGCCTAGCCTTGTATTGTCGTGCCTTAGCCTTGCCTTGCCTTGCCGTGCCTTGCCTTGTCCTTCCCTTGCCTTGCCGTGCCTTCCGTTACCCTTGCCTTGCCTTGCTTTGCCTTGCCTTGCCTTGCCTTGCCTTCCGTTACGCTTTCCTTGCTTTGCCGTGCATTGCTTTGCCTTGATTTGTCGTACCTTAGCCTTGTCTCTCTTTGCCTTAGCCTTGCTTGGCTTGCCTTGCCTTAACCTTGCCTTGCCTTGCCTTGCCTTGCCTTGCCTTAGCCTTGCCTTGCCGTGCCGTGCCCTTGTCCTTCCCTTGCCTTGCCGTGCCTTCCGTTACCCTTGCCTTGCCTTGCTTTGCCTTGCCTTGCCTTGCCTTGCCTTCCGTTACCCTTGCCTGGCCTTGCTTTGCCTTGCATTGCCTTCCGTTACCCTTTCCTTGCCTTGCGGTGCATTGCTTAGCCTTGCGTTGCCTTGCTTTAGCCTTGCCTTGCCTTGCCGTGCCTTGCCTTCCGTTACACTTTCCTTGCCTTGGCGAGCATTGCCTAGCCTTGCGTTCTCGTGCCTTAGCTTTGCCTCCCCTTGCCTTAGCCTTGCTTGTCGTCCCTTGTCTTAACCTTGCCTAGCCTTGCGTTGTCGTGCCTTAGCCTTACCTTGCCTGGCCGTGCCTTGCCTTGTCCTTCCCTTGCCTTGCCGTGCCTTCCGTTCCCCTTGCCTTGCCTTGCCGTGCCTTCCGTTACCCTTTCCTTGCCTTGCCGTGCATTGCCTAGCCGTGCGTTGTCGTGCCTTAGCCTTGTCTCCCCTTGCCTTAGCCTTGATTGGCTTGCCTTGCCTTAACCTTACCTTCCCTTGCCTTACCTTGCCTTAGATTTTCCTTGCCTTGCCTTGCCTTGCCGTCGTTGCCTTGTCCTTCCCTTGCCTTGCCGTGCCTTCCATTCCCCTTGAATTGCCTTGCTTTCCCTTGCCTTGCCTTACTTCCATTACTCTTCCCTTCCCTTCCCCATGCCTTCCGTTACCCTTGCCTGGCCTTGCTTTTCCTTGTATTGCTTTTCCTTCCGTTACACATTCTTTGCATTGCCGTGCATTGCCTAGCCTTGCATTGTCGTGCCATAGCCTTCCCTTGCCTTGCCTTAGCCTTGCTTGGCTGGCCTTGTCTTGCCGTGCCTTGCCTTCAGTTACCCTTGCCTGGCCTTGCTTTGCCTTGCCTTGCCTTCCGTTACCCTTTCCTTGCCTTGGCCTCCATTGCCTAGCCTTTCGTTGCCTTGCCTTAGCCTAGCCTTGCCTGACCGTGCCTTTCCTTTCGTTACCGTTTCCGTTTCCTTGCCTCGCCGTGCATTGCCTAGCCTTGCGTTGTCGTGCCTTAGCCTTGCCTTGCCTTGCCTTGCCGTGCCTTGCCTTGTCCTTCCCTTACCTTGCCGTGTCTTCCGTTACCCTTGCCTTGCCTTGCTTTGTCTTGCCTTGCCTTGCCTTCCGTTACCCATTCCTTGCCTTGTCGTACATTGCCTTGCCTTCCGTTGTGGTGCCATAGCCTTGCCTTGCCTTGCCTTAGCCTAGCTTGGCTTGCCTTGCATTGCCGTGCCTTCCGTTACCCTTGCCTTGCCTTGCCTTGCCTTGCCTTGCCTTGCCTTCCGTTACCCATTCCTTGCCTTGTCGTACATTGCCTTGCCTTCCGTTGTCGTGCCATAGCCTTTCCTTGCCTTGCCTTGCCTTGCCTTAGCCTAGCTTGGCTTGCCTTGCATTGCCCTGCCTTCCGTTACCCTTGCCTTGCCTTGCTTTGCCTTGCCTTGCCTTGCCTTCCGTTGCCCTTTCCTTGCCTTGCCGTGCATTGCCTAGCCTTGCGTTGCCTTGCCTTAGCCTTGCCTTGCCTTGCCGTGCCGTGCCTAGCTTTACGCTTTCCTTGCCTTGCCGTGCATTGCCTAGCCTTGCGTTGTCGGTCCTTAGCCTTGCCTTGCCTTGCCTTGCCTTGTCCTTCCCTTACCCTTGCCTTGCCTTGCTTTGTCTTGCCTTGCCTTGCCTTCCGTTACCCTTTCCTTGCCTTGTCGTGCATTGCCTAGCTTTGCGTTGTCGTGCCATAGCCTTGCCTTGCCTTACCTTAGCCTTGCTTGTCTTGCCTTGCCTTGCCTTAGCCTTTCCTTTCCTTGCCATGCCGTGCCTTTTCCTTCCCTTGCCTTGACGTTCCTTCCGTTACCCTTGCCTTGCCTTGCTTTGCCTTGCCTTGCCTTGCCTTCCGTTACCCTTGCCTTGCTTTGCCTTGCCTTGCTTTCCGTTGAACTTTCGTTGCCTTGCCGTGCATTGCCTAGCCTTGCGTTGTCGTGCCTTAGCCTTCGCTTGCCTGACCGTGCCTTGCCTTGTCCTTACCTTACCTTGCTGTGCCTTCCGTTACCCTTGCCTTGCCTTTCGCACATTGCCTAGCCTTCCGTTGTCGTGCCATATCCTTGCCTTGCCTTGCCTTGCCTTAGCGTAGCTTGGCTTTCCTTGCATTGCCGTGCCTTCCGTTACCTTTTCCTTGCCTTGTCATGCATTGCCTAGCCTTGGGTTCTCGTGCCTTAGCCTTGCCTCCCCTTGCCCTAGCCTTGCTTGGGTTCCCTTGCCTTAACATTGCCTAGCCTTGTGTTGTCGTGCCTTAGCCTTGCCTTGCCTTGCCGTCCCTTGCCTTGTCCTTCCCTTGCCTTGCCGTGCCTTCCGTTACCCTTGCCTTGCCTTGCCGTGCCTTCCGTTACCCTTGCCTTGCCTTGCCGTGCCTTCCGTTACCCTTGCCTTGCCTTGCCTTGCCTTGCCTTGCCTTGCCTTCCGTTACCCTTTCCTTGCCTTGCCGTGCATTGCCTAGCCT
Organism: Macrotis lagotis; assembly: GCF_037893015.1. Taxonomy (NCBI): domain Eukaryota; kingdom Metazoa; phylum Chordata; class Mammalia; order Peramelemorphia; family Peramelidae; genus Macrotis; species Macrotis lagotis. The sequence goes on along the minus strand of NW_027422271.1, from coordinate 189,913 downwards.
TGCGTTGTCGTGCCTTAGCCTTGCCTTGCCTTGCCGTGCCTTGCCTTCCGTTACCCTTTCCTTGCCTTGGCGTGCATTGCCTAGCCTTGCGTTCTCGTGCCTTAGCCTTGCCTCCCCTTGCCTTAGCCTTGCTTGGCGTCCCTTGCCTTAACCTTGCCTAGCCTTTTGTTGTAGTTCCTTAGCCTTACCTTGCCTGGCCGTGCCTTGCCTTGTCCTTCCCTTGCCTTGCCGTGCCTTCCATTCCCCTTGCCTTGCCTTGCCGTGCCTTCCGTTCCCCTTGCATTGCCTTGCTTTCCCTTACCTTGCCTTGCTTCCGTTACACTTTCCTTGCCTTGCCGTGCATTGCCTAGCCTTGCGTTGCCTTGCCTTAGCCTTGCCTTGCCTTGCCGTGCCGTGCCTTCCGTTACACTTGCCTTGCCTTGCTTTGCCTTGCCTTGCCTTGCCTTCCGTTACCCTTTCCTTGCCTTGCCCTGCATTGCCTAGCCTTGCGTTTTCGTGCCTTCGCCTTGCCTTGCCTTGCCGTGCGTTGCCTTCCGTTACGCTTTCCTTGCCTTGGCGTGCATTGCCTAGCTTTGCTTTGTCGTGCCATAGCTTTGCCTTGCCTTACCTTAGCCTTGCTTGTCTTGCGTTGCCTTGCCTTAGCCTTTCCTTGCCTTGCCGTGCCTTGTCCTTCCCTTGCCTTGCCTTGCCGTCCCTTCCGTTACCCTTGCCTTGCCTTGCTTTGCCTTGCCTTGCCTTGCCTTGCCTTCCGTTACCCTTTCCTGCATTGCCTAGCCTTGCGTTGTCGTGCCTTAGCCTTGTCTCCCCTTGCCTTAGCCTTGCTTGGCTTGCCTTGCCTTAACCTTGCCTTGCCTTGCATTGCCTTGCCTTAGCCTTGCCTTGCCTTGCCGTGCCTTGCCTTGTCCTTCCCTTGCCTTGCCGTGCCTTCCGTTACCCTTGCCTTGCCTTGCTTTGCCTTGCCTTCCGTTACCCTTGCCTGGCCTTGCTTTGCCTTGCATTGCCTTCCGTTACCCTTTCCTTGCCTTGCGGTGCATTGCTTAGCCTTGCGTTGCCTTGCCTTAGCCTTGCCTTGCCTTGCCGTGCCTTGCCTTCCATTACACTTTCCTTGCTTTGGCGTGCATTGCCTAGCCTTGCGTTCTCGTGCTTTAGCATTGCCTCCCCTTGCCTTACCCTTGCTTGACGTCCCTTGCCTTAACCTTGCCTAGCCTTGCGTTGTCGTGCCTTAGCCTTGCCTTGCCTTGCCGTGCCTTGCCTTGTCCTTCCCTTGCCTTGCCGTGCCTTCCGTTACCCTTGCCATGCCTTGCCTGGCCTTGCGTTGCCTTGCCTTAGCCTTGCCTTGCTTTGCCTGATCGTGCCTTTCCATGCGTTACCGTTTCCTTTCCCCGATTTGCACTGCCTAGCCTTGCCTTGCCGTGCCTTGCCTTGTCCTTCCCTTACCTTGCCGTGTCTTCCGTTACCCTTGCCTTGCCTTGCTTTGTCTTGCCTTGCCTTGCCTTCCGTTACCCTTTCCTTGCCTTGCCGTGCATTTCCTAGCCGTCCGTTGTCGTGCCATAGCCTTGCCTTGCCTTGCCTTAGCCTTGCTTGGCTGGCCTTGACTTGCCGTGCCTTGCCTTCCGTTACGCTTTCCTTTTCTTGGCGTGCATTGCCTATCCTTGCGTTCTCGTGCCTTAGCCTTGCCTCCCCTTGTCTTAGCCTTGCTTAGCGTTCCTTGCCTTAGCCTTGCCTAGCCTTGCGTTGTCGTGCCTCAGCCTTACCTTGCCTAGCCGTGCCTTGCCTTGTCCTTGCCTTGCCTTGCCGTGCCTTCCGTTACCCTTGCCTTGCCTTGCCTTGCCTTGCCTTAGCTTTGCCTTGCCTTGCCTTGCTTTGCCTTGCCTTGCCGTGCCTTGACCTTTCGTTGCCTTCCCGTACATTTCCTAGCCTTGCCTTGTCGTGCCTTCGCCTTGCCTTGCCTGACCATGCCTTTCCTTGAATTACCGTTTCCTTGCCTTGCCGTGCATTGCCTAGCCTTGCGTTGTCGTGCCTTAGCCTTGCCTTGCCTTGCCGTGCCTTGCCTTGTCCTTCCCTTCCCTTGCCTTGCCTTCCGTTACCCTTTCCTTGCCTTGCCGTGCATTGCCTAGCCTTGCGTTGTCGTGCCATAGCCTTGCCTTGCCTTGCCTTAGCCTTGCCTGGCTTGCCTTGCCTTGCCTTCTTCCCTTGCCGTAAATTCCATTACTTTTGCCTGGCCTTGCTTTGCCTTGCATTGAATTCCGTTACCCTTTCCTTGCATTGCCGTGCATTGCCTAGCCTTGCGTTGTCGTGCCATAGCCTTGCCTTGCCTTGCCTTAGCCTTGCTTGGCTTGCCTTGCCTTGCCGTGCCTTCCGTTACCCTTGCCTTGCCTTGCCTTGCCTTGCCTTGCCTTGCCGTGCATTGCCTAGCCTTGCGTTGTCGTGCCTTAGCCTTGCCTTGCCTTTCCTTAGCCTTGCTTGTCTTCCGTGGCCTTGCCGTGCCTTGCGTTATTCTTCTTGCCTTGCCTTGCCTTGCCGTGCCTTGCCTTCCGTTACCCTTTCCTTGCCTTGCCGTGCATTGCCTAGCCTTGCGTTGTCGTGCCTTAGCTTTGCCTCCCCTTGCCTTAGCCTTGCTTGGCGTCCCTTGCCTTAAACCTTTCCTAGCCTTGCGTTGCCGTGCCTTAGCCTTGCCTTGCCTTGCCGTACCTTGCCTTGTCCTTCCCTTGCCTTGCCGAGCCTTCCGTGACCCTTGTCTTGCCTTGCTTTGCCTTGCCTAGCCTTCCGTTACCCTTTCCTTTGTTTTCCGTGCATTGCCTAGCCGTGCGTTGTCGTACCTTCTGTTCCCCTTGCCTTGCCTTGCTTTGCCGTGCCGTGCCTTGCCTTCCGTTACCCTTGCCTGGCCTTGCCTTGCCTTGCCTTGCCTTGCCTTCCGTTGCCTTTGCCTTGCCTTGCGTTGCCTTGCCTTAGCCTTGCCTTGCCTTGCCGTGCCTTGCCTTCCGTTACCCTTTCCTTGCCTTGCCGTGCATTGCCTAGCCTTGCGTTGTCGTGCCTTAGCCTTGCCTCCCCTTGCCTTAGCCTTGCTTGGCGTCCCTTGCCTTAACGTTGCCTAGCCTTGTGTTGTCGTGCCTTAGCCTTGCCTTGCCTTGCCCTGCCTTGCCTTGTCCTTCCCTTGCCTTGCCGTGCCTTCCGTTAACATTTTCTTGCCTTGCCGTGCCTTCCGTTACCCTTTCCTTGCCTTGCCTTGCCTTGCCTTGTCTCCCCTTGCCTTAGCCTTGATTGGCTTGCCTTGCCTTAACCTTACCTTCCCTTGCCTTACCTTGCCTTAGATTTTCCTTGCCTTGCCTTGCCGTGCCGTCGTTGCCTTGTCCTTCCCTTGCCTTGCCGTGCCTTCCATTCCCCTTGCCTTGCCGTGCATTGCCTTGTTGTCGTGCCTTAGCCTTGCCTTGCCTTGCCGTGCCTTCCCTTGTCCTTCCCTTACCTTGCCGTGCCTTCCGTTACCCTTGCCTTGCCTTGCTTTGCCTTGCCTTGCCTTGCCTTCCGTTACACTTTCCTTGCCTTGTCGTACATTGCCTAGCCTTCCGTTGTCGTGCCATAGCCTTGCCTCCCCTTGCCTTAGCCTTGCTTGGCGTCCCTTGCCTTAACCTTGCCTAGCCTTGCGTTGTCGTGCCTTAGCCTTGCCTTGCCTTGCCGTGCCTTGCCTTGTCCTTCCCTTGCCTTGCCGTGCCTTCCGTTACCCTTTCCTTGCCTTGCCGTGCATTGCCTAGCCTTGCGTTGCCTTGCCTTAGCCTTGCATTGCCTTGCCGTGCCTTGCCTTCCGTTACCCTTTCCTTGCCTTGGCGTGCATTGCCTAGCCTTGCGTTGTCGTGCCTTAGCCTTGCCTTGCCTTGCCGTGCCTTGCCTTGTCCTTCCCTTACATTGCCGTGCCTTCCGTTACCCTTGCCTTGCCTTGCATTGTCTTTGCTTGCCTTGTCTTCCGTTACCCTTTCCTTGCCTTCCCGTCCATTGCCTAGCCTTGCGTTGCCTTGCCTTAGCCTTGCCTTGCCTTGCCGTGCCATGCCTTCCGTTAGCCTTTCGTTGCCTTGCCGTGCATTGCCTAGCCTTGCGTTGTCGTGCTTTAGCCTTGCCTTGCCTTGCCGTGCCTTGCCTTCCGTTACCCTTTCCTTGCCTTGCCGTGCATTGCCTAGCTTTGCGTTGTCGTGCCTTAGCCTTGTCTCCCCTTGCCTTAGCCTTGCTTGGCTTGCCTTGCCTTAACCTTGCCTTGCCTTGCCTTGCCTTAGCCTTTCCTTGCCTTGCCGTGCCGTGCCTTGTCCTTCCCTTGCCTTGCCGTTCCTTGCCTTGCCTTGCCTTGCCTTTTCCTTGCCTTGCCTTGCATTCCGTTACCCTTTCCTTGCCTTGCCGTGCATTGCCTAGCCTTGCGTTGTCGTGCCTTAGCCTTGCCTTGCCTGACCGTGCCTTTCCTTGCGTTACCGTTTCCTTGCCTTGCCGTGCATTGCCTAGCCTTGCGTTGTCGTGCCTTAGCCTTGCCTTGCCTTGCCTTGTCCTTACCTTACCTTGCCGTGCCTTCCGTTACCCTTTCCTTGCCTTGCCGTGCATTGCCTAGCCTTGCGTTGTCGTGCCATATCCTTGCCTTGCCTTGCCTTAGTCTAGTTTGGTTTGCCTTGCATTTCAGTGCCTTCCGTTACCCTTTCCCTGCCTTGCTTTGCCTTGCCTTGCCTTGCCTTCCGTTACCCTTTCCTTGCCTTGCCGTGCATTGCCTAGCCTTGCGTTGTCGTGCCTTAGCCTTGCCTCCCTTTGCTCTAGCCTTGCTTGGGTTCCTTTACCTTAACATTGCCTAGCCTTGTGTTGTCGTGCCTTAGCCTTGCCTTGCCTTGCCGTCCCTTGCCTTGTCCTTCCCTTGCCTTGCCTTGCCTTCCGTTACACTTTCCTTGCCTTGCCGTGCATTGCCTAGCCTTGCGTTGTCGTGCCTTAGCCTTGTCTCCACTTGCCTTAGCCTTGCTTGGCTTGCCTTGCCTTAACCTTGCCTTGCCTTGCGTTGCCTTACCTTAGCCTTGCCTTGCCTTGCCGTGCCGTGCCTTGTCCTTCCCTTGCCTTGCCGTGCCTTCCATTCCCTTGCCTTGCCTTGATTTTCCTTGCCTTGCCTTGATTCCGTTACCCTTTCCTTGCCTTGCCGTGCATTGCCTAGCCTTGCCTTGCCTTGCCTTGCCTTCCCTTGCCTTGCCTTGTCTTTCCCTTGCCTAGCCTTGCGTTGTCGTTCCTTAGCCTTGCCGTGCCTTGCCTTGCCTTGCCTTGCCTTGCCTTCCCTTGTCCTTCCCTTGTCTTGCCGTGGCTTCCATTATCCTTGCCTTGCCTTGCCTTGCCTTGCCTTGCCTTGCCTTCCGTTACCCTTTCCTTGCCTTGCCGTGCATTGCCTAGCCTTGCGTTGCCTTGCCTTAGCCTTGCTTTGCCTTGCCTTGCCTTGCTTCCGTTACCCTTTCCTTGCCTTTTCGTACATTGCCTAGCCTTCCGTTCTGCCATAGCCTTGCCTTGCCTTGCCTTAGCCTAGCTTGGCTTGCCTTGCATTGCCGTGCCTTCCGTTACCCTTGCCTTGCCTTGCTTTGCCTTGCCTTGCCTTGCCGTGCCTTCCGTTACACTTGCCTTGCCTTCCTTTGTCTTGCCTTGCCTTGACTTCCGTTGCCCTTTCCTTGCCTTGTCGTGCATTTCCTAGCTTTGCGTTGTCGTGCCATAGCCTTGCCTTGCCTTGCCTTAGCCTTGCTTGGATTGCCTTGCATTGCCGTGCCTTCCGTTACCCTTGCCTTGCCTTGCCTTCCGTTGCCCTTTCCTTGGCTTGCCGTGCATTGCCTAGCCTTGCGTTGCCTTGCCTTAGCCTTGCCTTGCCTTGCCTTGCCGTGCCTTGCCTTCCGTTACCCTTGCCTTGCCTTGCTTTGCCTTGCCTTGCCTTGCCTTCCGTTACCCTTTCCTTTCCTTGCCGTGCATTGCCTAGCCTTGCGTTGTCGTGCCTTAGCCTTGCCTTGCCTTGCCTTTCCTTGCCTTCCGTTACCCTTTCCTTGCCTTGCCGTGCATTGCCTAGCCTTGCGTTGTCGTGCCTTAGCCTTGCTTTGCCTTGCCGTGCCTTGCCTTGTCCTTCCCTTACCTTGCCGTGCCTTCCGTTACCCTTGCCTTGCCTTGCTTTGCCTTGCCTTCCTTGCCTTCCGTTACCCTTTCCTTGCCTTGCTTTGCCTTGCCTTGCCTTGCCTTCCGTTACCCTTTCCTTGCCTTGCCGTGCATTGCCTAGCCTTGCGTTGTCGTGCCTTAGCCTTGTCTCCCCTTGCCTTAGCCTTGCTTGGCTTGCCTTGCCTTAACCTTGCCTTGCCTTGCCTTGCGTTGCCTTGCCTTAGCCGTGCCTTGCCTTGCCTTAGCCGTGCCTTGCCTTGCCGTGCCTTCCGTTACCCTTGCCTTGCCTTGCCTTGCCTTGCCCTTGCCTTGCCTTGCCTTCCGTTACCCTTTCCTTGCCTTGCCTTGCTTTGCCTTGCCTTGCCTTGCTTTGCCTTGCCTTCCGTTGTCGTGCCATAGCCTTGCCTTGCCTTGCCTTAGCCTAGCTTGGCTTGCCTTGCCTTCCCTTGCCTTGCCTTGCCTTCCGTTACCCTTTCCTTGCCTTGCCGTGCATTTCCTAGCCTTGGGTTCTCGTCCCTTAGCCTTGTCCTGCTTTAGCCTTACCTTGCCTGGCCGTGCCTTGCCTTGTGCTTCCCTTGCCTTGCCATGCCTTCCGTTCCCCTTGCCATGCATTGCCTAGGCTTTCGTTGCCTTGCCTGAGCCTTGCCTTGCTTTGCCTGATCGTGCCTTTCCATGCGTTACCGTTTCCTTTCCACGACGTGCATTGCCTAGCCTTGCGTTGTCGTGCCTTAGCCTTGCCTTGCCTTGTCGTGCCTTCCCTTTTCCTTCCCTTACCCTTGCCTTCCGTTACCCTTGCCTTGCCTTCTTTTGTCTTGCCTTGCCTTGCCTTCCGTTACCCTTTCCTTGCATTATCGTACATTGCTTGCCTTCCGTTGTCATTCCATAGCCTTGCCTTGCCTTGCCTTAGCCTTGCTTGGCTGGCATTGCTTTGTCGTGCCTTGCCTTCCGTTACGCTTTCCTTTTCTTGGCGTGCATTGCCTATCCTTGCGTTCTCGTGCCTTAGCCTTGTCTCCCCTTGCCTTAGCCTTGCTTGGCTTGCCTTGCCTTAGCCTTGCCTTGCCTTGCCTTGACTTGTCCTTCCCTTGCCTTTCCGTGCCTTCCGTTCCCCTTGCCTTGCCTTGCCTTGCATTGCCTTGCCTTGCCTTGCCTTGCCTTGCCTTGCCTTGCTTTGCCTTCCGTTGCCCTTTCGTTGCCTTGCCGTGCATTGCCTAGCCTTGCGTTGTCGTGCCTTAGCCTTGCCTTGCCTGACCGTGCCTTTCCTTGCGTTACCGTTTCCTTGCCTTGCCGTGCATTGCCTAGCCTTGCGTTGTCGTGCCTTAGCCTTGCCTTGCCTTGCCTTGCCTTGCCTTCTCCTTCCCTTACCTTGCCGTGCCTTCCGTTACCCTTTCCTTGCCTTGCCGTGCATTACCTAGCCTTGCGTTGTCGTGCCATAGCCTTGCCGTGCCTTCCCTTCCGTTACCCTTGCCTTGCCTTGCTTTGCCTTGCCTTGCCTTGCCTTCCGTTACCCTTTCCTTGCCTTGCCGTGCATTGCCTAGCCTTGCGTTGTCGTGCCTTAGCCTTGTCTCCCCTTGCCTTAGCCTTGCTTGGCTTGCCTTGCCTTAACCTTGCCTTGCCTTGCGTTGCCTTGCCTTAGCCTTGCCTTGCCTTGCCGTGCCTTGCCTTGTCCTTGCCTTGCCTTGCCTTCCCTTGCCTTGCCTTGCCTTGCCTTGCCTTGCCTTGCCGTGCCTTGCCTTCCGTTACCCTTGCCTGGCCTTGCTTTGCCTTGCATTGCCTTCCGTTACCCTTTCCTTGCCTTGCGGTGCATTGCTTAGCCTTGCGTTGCCTTGCCTTAGCCTTGCCTTGCCTTGCCGTGCCTTGCCTTCCGTTACACTTTCCTTGCCTTGGCGTGCATTGCCTAGCCTTGCGTTCTCGTGCCTTAGCCTTGCCTCCCCTTGCCTTAGCCTTGCTTGGCTTGCCTTGCCTTAACCTTGCCTAGCCTTGCATTGTCGTGCCTTAGCCTTGCCTTGCCTTGCCGTGCCTTGCCTTGTCCTTCCCTTGCCTTGCCGTGCCTTCCGTTACCCTTGCCATGCATTGCCTAGCCTTTCGTTGCCTTGCCTGAGCCTTGCCTTGCTTTGCCTGATCGTGCCTTTCCATGCGTTACCGTTTCCTTTCCCCGATTTGCACTGCCTAGCCTTGCCTTGTCGTGCCTTCCCTTTTCCTTCCCTTACCTTGACGGTTCTTCCGTTACCCTTGCCTTGCCTTGCTTTGTCTTGCCTTGCCTTGCCTTCCGTTACCCATTCCTTGCCTTGTCGTACATTGCCTTGCCTTCCGTTGTCGTGCCATAGCCTTGCCTTGCCTTGCCTTAGCCTTGCTTGGCTGGCCTTGACTTGCCGTGCCTTGCCTTCCGTTACGCTTTCCTTTTCTTGGCGTGCATTGCCTATCCTTGCGTTCTCGTGCCTTAGCCTTGCCTCCCCTTGTCTTAGCCTTGCTTAGCGTTACTTGCCTTAGCCTTGCCTAGCCTTGCGTTGTCGTGCCTCAGCCTTACCTTGCCTAGCCGTGCCTTGCCTTGTCCTTGCCATGCCTTGCCGTGCCGTCCGTTCCCCTTGCCTTGCCTTGCCTTGCCTTCCCTTGCTTTGCCTTGCCTTGCCTTTCTTTGCCTTGCCTTGCCTTGCCTTGCCTTTCCTTGCCTTCGCGTGCATTGCCTAGACTTGCATTGTCGTGCCTTAGCCTTGCCTTGCCTGACCGTACCTTTCCTTGCGTTACCGTTTCCTTGCCTTGTCGTTCATTGCCTAGCCTTGCGTTGTCTTGCCATAGCCTTGCCTTGCCTTTCCGTGCCTTGCCTTGTCCTTACCTTACCTTGCTGTGACTTCCGTTACCCTTTCCTTGCATTGCCGTGCATTACCTAGCCTTGCCTTGTCGTGACATAGACTTGCCTTGCCTTGCCTTAGCCTTGCCTGGCCTTGCCTTGCCGTGCCTTGCCTTCCGTTACCCTTGCCTTCCCTTGCCGTAAATTCCATTACTTTTGCCTGGCCTTGCTTTGCCTTGCATTGAATTCCGTTACCCTTTCCTTGCCTTGCCGTGCATTGCCTAGCCTTGCGTTGTCGTGCCATAGCCTTGCCTTGCCTTGCCTTAGCCTTACTTGGCTTGCCTTGCCTTGCCGTGCCTTCCGTTACCCTTGCCTTGCCTTGCCTTGCCTTGCCTTGCCTTACCCTTGCCTTGCCTTGCCTTGCCGTGCATTGCCTAGCCTTGCGTTGTCGTGCCATAGCCTTCCCTGGCCTTTCCTTAGCCTTGCTTGTCTTCCCTTGCCTTGCCGTGCCTTGCGTTACTCTTGCCTTGCCTTGCTTTGCATTGCCTTGCCTTGCCTTCCGTTACCCTTTCCTTGCCTTGCGGTGCATTGCCTAGCCTTGCGTTGTCGTGCCTTAGCCTTGCCTCTCCTTGCCTTAGCCTTGCATGGCGTACCTTGCCTTAAACCTTGCCTAGCTTTGCGTTGTCTTGCCTTAGCGTTGCCTTGCCTTGCCGTGCCTTGCCTTGTCCTTTCCTTGCCTTGACGTGCCATCCATTAACCTTGACTTGCCTTGCTTTGCCTTGATTGCCTTGACTTCCGTTACACTTTCCTTTGTTTTCCGTGCATTGCCTAGCCGTGCGTTGTCGTACCTTCTGTTCCCCTTGCCTTGCCTTGCTTTGCCGTGCCGTGCCTTGCCTTCCGTTACCCTTGCCTGGCCTTGCTTTGCCTTGCCTTGCCTTCCGTTACCCTTTCCTTGACTTTCGGTGCATTGCCTAGCCTTGCGTTGCCTTGCCTTAGCCTTGCCTTGCCTTGCCGTGCCTTGCCTTCCGTTACCCTTTCCTTGCCTTGCCGTGCATTGCCTAGCCTTGCGTTGTCGTGCCTTAGCCTTGCCTCCCCTTGCCTTAGCCTTGCTTGGCGTCCCTTGCCTTAACCTTGCCTAGCCTTGTGTTGTCGTGCCTTAGCCTTGCCTTGCCTTGCCGTGCCTTGCCTTGTCCTTCCCTTGCCTTGCCGTGCCTTCCGTTAACATTTTCTTGCCTTGCCGTGCCTTCCGTTACCCTTTCCTTGCCTTGCCGTGCCTTGCCTGCATTGTCGTTCCTTCGCCTTGTCTCCCCTTGACTTAGCCTTGATTGGCTTGCCTTGCCTTAACCTTACCTTCCCTTGCCTTACCTTGCCTTAGATTTTCCTTGCCTTGCCTTGCCGTCGTTGCCTTGTCCTTCCCTTGCCTTGCCGTGCCTTCCATTACCCTTGCCTTGCCGTGCATTGCCTAGCCTTGCGTTGTCGTGCCTTAGCCTTGCCTTGCCTTGCCGTGCCTTGCCTTCCGTTACCCCTTGCCTTGCCTTGCCTTGCCTTGCCTTCCGTTACACTTTCCTTGCCTTGCGTGCATTGCCTAGCCTTGCGTTGTCGTGCCATAGCCTTGCCTCCCCTTGCCTTAACCTTGCTTGGCGTCCCTTGCCTTAACCTTGCCTAGCCTTGCGTTGTCGTGCCTTAGCCTTGCCTTGCCTTGCCGTGCCTTGCCTTGTCCTTCCCTTGCCTTGCCGTGCCTTCCCTTACCCTTTCCTTGCCTTGCCGTGCATTGCCTAGCCTTGCGTTGCCTTGCCTTAGCCTTGCCTTGCCTTGCCGTGCCGTGCCTTCCGTTAGCCTTTCGTTGCCTTGCCGTGCATTGCCTAGCCTCGCGTTGTCGTGCCTTAGCCTTGCCTTGCATTGTCGTGCCTTCCCTTGTCCTTGGCTTACATTGCCGGGCCTTCCGTTACCCTTGCCTTGCCTTGCATTGTCTTGCCTTGCCTGCCTTCCATTGCCCTTTCTTGCCTTACCGTGCATTGCCTAGCCTTGCGTTGCCTTGCCTTAGCCTTGCCTTGCCTTGCCGTGCCGTGCCTTCCGTTAGCCTTTCGTTGCCTTGCCGTGCATTGCCTAGCCTTGCGTTGTCGTGCCTTAGCCTTGCCTTGCCTGGCCGTGCCTTGCCTATCTTTACCCTTCCCTTGCATTGCCGTGCATTGCCTAACTTTGCGTTGTCGTGCCTTAGCCTTGTCTCCCCTTGCCTTAGCCTTGCTTGGCTTGCCTTGCCGTAACCTTGCCTTGCCTTGCCTTGCCTTAGCCTTTCCTTGCCTTGCCGTGCCTTGCCTTGTCCTTCCCTTGCCTTGCCTTGCCTTTGCCTTGCCTTGCCTTGCCTTGCCTTGCCTTCCGTTACCCTTTCCTTGCCTTGCCGTGCATTGCCTAGCCTTGCGTTGTCGTGCCTTAGCCTTGCCTTGCCTGACCGTGCCTTTCCTTGCGTTACCGTTTCCTTGCCTTGCCGTGCATTGCCTAGCCTTGCGTTGTCGTGCCTTAGCCTTGCCGTGCCTGGCCTGGTCCTTACATTACCATGCTGTGCCTTCCGTTACCCTTTTCCTTGCCTTGTCGTACATTGCCTAGCCTTCCGTTGTGCCCATATCCTTGCCTTGCCTTGCCTTAGTCTAGTTTGGTTTGCCTTGCATTTCAGTGCCTTCCGTTACCCTTTCCCTGCCTTGCTTTGCCTTGCCTTGCCTTGCTTTCCGTTACCCTTTCCTTGCCTTGTCGTGCATTGCCTAGCCTTGGGTTCTCGTGCCTTAGCCTTGCCTCCCCTTGCCCTAGCCTTGCTTGGGTTCCCTTGCCTTAACATTGCCTAGCCTTGTGTTGTCGTGCCTTAGCCTTGCCTTGCCTTGCCGTCCCTTGTGTTGTCCTTCCCTTGCCTTGCCTTGCCTTGCCTAGCCTTGCGTTGTCGTGCCTTAGCCTTGTCTCCCCTTGCCTTAGCCTTGCTTGGCTTGCCTTGCCTTAACCTTGCCTTGCCTTGCATTGCCTTGCCTTAGCCTTGCCTTGCCTTGCCGTGCCTTGCCTTGTCCTTCCCTTGCCTTGCCGTGCCTTCCATTACCCTTGCCTTGCCTTGCTTTGCCTTGCCTTGCTTCCGTTACACTTTCCTTGCCTTGCCGTGCATTGCCTAGCCTTGCGTTGCCTTGCCTTGCCTTGTCTTTCCCTTGCCTTGCCTTGCGTTGTCGTTCCTTAGCCTTACCTTGCCTGGCCGTGCCTTGCCTTGTCCTTCCCTTGCCTTGCCGTGCCTTCCGTTCCCCTTGCCTTACCTTGCCTTGCCTTTCGTTCCCCTTGCATTGCCTTGCCTTCCCTTGCCTTGCCTTGCTTCCGTTACCCTTTCCTTGCCTTGCCGTGCATTGCCTAGCCTTCCATTGTCTTGCTTTGCCTTGCCTTGCCTTGCTTCCGTTACCCTTTCCTTGCCTTGTCGTACATTGCCTAGCCTTCCGTTGTGCCATAGCCTTGCCTTGCCTTGCCTTAGCCTAGCTTGGCTTGCCTTGCCTTGCCGTGCCTTCCGTTACCCTTGCCTTGCCTTGCTTTGCCTTGCCTTGCCTTGCCTTCCGTTACCCTTGCCTTGCCTTCCTTTGTGTTGCCTTGCCTTGCCTTCCGTTACCCTTTCCTTGCCTTGTCGTGCATTGCCTAGCTTTGCGTTGTCGTGCCATAGCCTTGCCTTGCCTTGCCTTAGCCTTGCTTGGATTTCCTTGCCTTGCCGTGCCTTCCGTTACCCTTGCCTTGCCTTGCTTTGCCTTGCCTTGCCTTCCGTTACCCTTTCCTTGCCTTGCCGTGCATTGCCTAGCCTTGCGTTGCCTTGCCTTAGCCTTGCCTTGCCTTGCCGTGCCGTGCCTTCCGTTACACTTGCCTTGCCTTGCTTTGCCTTGCCTTGCCTTGCCTTCCGTTACCCTTTCCTTTCCTTGCCGTGCATTGCCTAGCCTTGCGTTGTCGTGCCTTAGCCTTGCCTTGCCTTGCCTTTCCTTGCCTTGCCGTGCATTGCCTAGCCTTGCGTTGTCGTGCCTTAGCCTTGCCTTGCCTTGCCGTGCCTTGCCTTGTCCTTCCCTTACCTTGCCGTGCCTTCCGTTACCCTTGCCTTGCCTTGCTTTGCCTTGCTTTCCTTGCCTTCCGTTACCCTTGCCTTGCCTTGCTTTGCCTTGCCTTGCCTTGCCTTCCGTTACCCTTTCCTTGCCTTGCCGTGCATTGCCTAGCCGTGCGTTGTCGTGCCTTAGCCTTGTCTCCCCTTGCCTTAGCCTTGCTTGGCTTGCCTTGCCTTAACCTTGCCTTGCCTTGCCTTGCCTTGCCTTAGCCTTGCCTTGCCTTGCCGTGCCTTGCCTTGTCCTTCCCTTGCCTTGCCGTGCCTTCCGTTACCCTTGCCTTGCCTTGCCTTGCCTTGCCTTGCCTTCCGTTACCCTTGCCTTGCCTTGCCTTGCTTTGCCTTACCTTGCCTTGCTTTGCATTGCCTTGCCTAGCCTTCCGTTGTCGTGCCATAGCCTTGCCTTGCCTTGCCTTAGCCTAGCTTGGCTTGCCTTGCCTTGCCTTGCCTTGCCTTGCCATGCCTTCCGTTACCCTTTCCTTGCCTTGCCGTGCATTGCCTAGCCTTGCGTTGTCGTGCCTTAGCCTTACCTGCTTTAGCCTTACCTTGCCTGGCCGTGCCTTGCCTTGTGCTTCCCTTGCCTTGCCATGCCTTCCGTTCCCCTTGCCATGCATTGCCTAGGCTTTCGTTGCCTTGCCTGAGCCTTGCCTTGCTTTGCCTGATCGTGCCTTTCCATGCGTTACCGTTTCCTTTCCACGACGTGCATTGCCTAGCCTTGCGTTGTCGTGCCTTAGCCTTGCCTTGCCTTGCCGTGTCGCCTTGCCTTGTCCTTCCCTTATCTTGCCGTGTCTTACGTTACCCTTGCCTTGCCTTGTTTTGTCTTGCCTTGCCTTGCCTTCCGTTACCGATTCCTTGCCTTGTCGTACATTGCCTTGCCATCCGTTGTGGTGCCATAGCCTTGCCTTGCCTTGCCTTAGCCTTGCTTGGCTGGCATTGCTTTGTCGTGCATTGCCTTCCGTTACGCTTTCTTTTTCTTGGAGTGCATTGCCTATCCTTGCGTTGTCGTGCCTTATCCTTGCCTCCCCTTGTCTTAGCCTTGCTTGGCGTCCCTTGCCTTAGCCTTGCCTAGCCTTGCGTTGTCGTGCCTCAGCCTTACCTTGCCTAGCCGTGCCTTGCCCTTGCCTTTCCGTGCCTTCCGTTCCCCTTGCCTTGCCTTGCCTTGCTTTCCCTTGCATTGCCTTGCCTTGCCTTGCCTTGCCTTGCCTTCCGTTGCCCTTTCCTTGCCTTGCCGTGCATTGCCTAGCCTTGCGTTGTCGTGCCTTAGCCTTGCCTTGCCTGACCGTGCCTTTCCTTGCGTTACCGTTTCCTTGCCTTGCCGTGCATTGCCTAGCCTTGCGTTGCCGTGCCTTAGCCTTGCCTTGCCTTGCCGTGCCTTGCCTTCTCCTTACCTTACCTTGCTGTGCCTTCGGTTACCCTTTCCTTGCATTGCCGTGCATTACCGAGCCTTTCCTTGTCGTGCCATAGACTTGCCGTGCCTTCCCTTCCGTTACCCTTGCCTGGCCTTCCTTTGCCTTGCCTTGCCTTCCGTTGCCCTTTCCTTGCCTTGCGGTGCATTGCTTAGCCTTGCGTTGCCTTGCCTTAGCCTTGCCTTGCCTTGCCGTACCTACCGTTCCCCTTGCATTGCCTTGCCTTCCCTTTCCTTGCCTTGCTTCCGTTACACTTTCCTTGCCTTGCCGTGCATTGCCTAGCCTTGCGTTGCCTTGCTTTCCCTTGCCTTGCCTTGCCTTCCGTTACCCATTCCTTGCCTTGTCGTACATTGCCTTGCCTTCCGTTGTGGTGCCATAGCCTTGCCTTGCCTTGCCTTAGCCTAGCTTGGCTTGCCTTGCATTGCCGTGCCTTCCGTTACCCTTGCCTTGCCTTGCTTTGCCTTGCCTTACCTTGGCGTGCCTTCCGTTACACTTGCTTTGCCTTCCTTTGTCTTGCCTTGCCTTCCCTTCCGTTACCCGTTCCTTGCCTTGTCGTGCATTGCCTAGCTTTGCGTTGTCGTGCCATAGCCTTGCCTTGCCTTGCCTTAGCCTTGCTTGTCTTGCCTTGCCTTGCCTTGCCTTGCGTTACCCTTGCCTTGCCTTGCTTTGCCTTGCCTTGCCTTGCCTTCCGTTACCCTTTCCTTGCCTTGCCGTGCATTGCCTAGCCTTGCGTTGTCGTGCCTTAGCCTTGTCTCCCCTTGCCTTAGCCTTGCTTGGCTTGCCTTGCCTTAACCTTGCCTTGCCTTGCCTTGCCTTAGGCTTTCCTTGCCTTGCCGTGCCGTGCCTTGTCCTTCCCTTGCCTTGCCGTGCCTTCCGTTACCCTTGCCTTGCCTTGCTTTGCATTGCCTTGCCTTGCCTTCCGTTACCCTTTCCTTGCCTTGTCGTACATTGCCTAGCCTTCCGTTCTGCCATAGCCTTGCCTTGCCTTGCTTTAGCCTAGCTTGGCTTGCCTTGCATTGCCGTGCCTTCCGTTACCCTTGCCATGCCTTGCTTTGCCTTGCCTTGCCTTCCGTTACCCTTTCCCTGCCTTGTCGTGCATTGCCTAGCCTTGGGTTCTCGTTCTTTAGCCTTGCGTCCCCTTGCCCTAGCCTTCCTTGGCTTCCCTTGCCTTAACATTTCCTAGCGTTCTGTTGCCTTGCCTTAGCCTTGCCTTGCCTTGCCGTGCCTTGCCTTGTCCTTCCCTTGCCTTGCCGTGCCTTCCGTTACCCTTGCCTTGCCTTGCTTTGCCTTGCCTTGCCTTGCCTTCCGTTACCCTTTCCTTGCCTTGCGGTGCATTGCTTAGCCTTGCGTTCCCTTGCCTTAGCCTTGCCTTGCCTTGCCGTGCCTTGCCTTCCGTTACACTTTCCTTGCCTTGGCGTGCATTGCCTAGCCTTGCGTTCTCGTGCCTTAGCTTTGCCTCCCCTTGCCTTAGCCTTGCTTGGCGTCCCTTGCCTTAACCTTGCCTAGCCTTGTGTTATCGTGCCTTAGCCTTACCTTGCCTGGCCGTGCCTTGCCTTGTCCTTCCCTTGCCTTGCCGTGCCTTCCGTTACCCTTTCCTTGCCTTGCCGTGCATTGCCTAGCCTTGCGTTGCCTTGCCTTAGCCTTGCCTTGCCTTGCCGTGCCTTGCCTTCCGTTACCCTTTCCTTGCCTTGCCGTGCATTGCCTAGCCTTGCGTTGTCGTGCCTTAGCCTTGCCTTGCGTTGTCGTGCCTTCCCTTGTCCTTGGCTTACATTGCCGGGCCTTCCGTTCCCCTTGCATTGCCTTGCTTTGCCTTGCCTTGCCTTGCCTTCCGTTGCCCTTTCCTTGCCTTTCCGTGCATTGACTAGCCTTGCGTTGCCTTGCCCTAGCCGTGCCTTGTCTTTGGCGTGCCATGCCTTCCGTTAGCCGTTCGTTGCCTTGCCTTGCATTGCCTAGCCTTGCGATGTCGTGCCGTAGCCTTGCCTTGCCTGGCCGTGCCTTGCCTTGCGTTACCCTTTCCTTGCCTTGCCGTGCATTGCCTAGCTTTGCGTTGTCGTGCCTTAGCCTTGTCTCCCCTTGCCTTAGCCTTGATTGGCTTGCCTTGCCTTAACCTTGCCTTGCCTTGCCTTGCCTTAGCCTTTCCTTGCCTTGCCGTGCCGTGCCTTGTCCTTCCCTTGTCTTGACGTTCCTGTCCGTTACCGTTGCCTTGCCTAGCCTTCCATTACCCTTTCCTTGCCTTGCCTTTCTTTGCCTTGCCTTGCCTTCCTTTGCCTTGCTGTGCTTTCCGTTGAACTTTCGTTGCCTTGACGTGCATTGCCTAGCCTTGCGTTGTCGTGCCTTAGCCTTCCCTTGCCTGACCGTGCCTTTCCTTGTGTTACCGTTTCCTTGCCTTGCCGTGCATTGCCTAGCCTTGCGTTGTCGTGCCTTAGCCTTGCCTTGCCTTGCCGTGCCTTGCCTTGTCCTTACCTTACCTTGCTGTGCCTTCCGTTACCCTTGACTTGCCTTTCGCACATTGCCTAGCCTTCCGTTGTCGTGCCATATCCTTGCCTTTCCTTGCCTTAGTCTAGTTTGGTTTGCCTTGCATTTCAGTGCCTTCCGTTACCCTTTCCCTGCCTTGCTTTGCCTTGCCTTGCCTTGCCTTCCGTTACCCTTTCCTTGCCTTTTCGTGCATTGTCTAGCCTTGGGTTCTCGTACCTTAGCCTTGCCTCCCTTTGCCCTAGCCTTGCTTGGGTTCCCTTGCCTTAATATTGCCTAGCCTTGTGTTGTCGTGCCTTAGCCTTGCCTTGCCTTGCCGTGCCTTGCCTTGTCCTTTCCTTGCCTTGCCGTGCATTGCCTAGCCTTGCGTTGTCGTGCCTTAGCCTTGCCTTGCCTTGCCGTGCCTTGCCTTGTCCTTCCCTTACCTTGCCGTGTCTTCCGTTACCCTTGCCTTGCCTTGCTTTGTCTTGCCTTGCCTTGCCTTCCGTTACCCATTTCCTTGCCTTGTCGTACATTGCTTAGCCTTCCGTTGTCGTGCCATAGCCTTGCCTTGCCTTGCCTTAGCCTTGCTTGGCTGGCATTGCCTTGCCGTGCATTGCCTTCCGTTACGCTTTCCTTTTCTTGGCGTGCATTGCCTATCCTTGCGTTCTCGTGCCTTATCCCGGCCTCCCCTTGCCTTAGCCTTCATTGGCATCCCTTGCCTTAGCCTTGCCTAGCCTTGCGTTGTCGTGCCTCAGCCTTACCTTGCCTAGCCGTGCCTTGCCTTGTCCTTCCCTTGCCTTGCCGTGCCTTCCGTTCCCCTTGCCTTGCCTTGCTTTGCCCTTGCCTTCCCTTGCTTTGCCTTGCCTTGCCTTCCTTTGCCTTGCCTTGCCTTCCGTTGACCTTTCGTTGCCTTGCCGTACATTTCCTTGCCTTGCCTTGTCGTGCCTTAGCCTTCCCTTGCCTGACCATGCCTTTCCTTGCCTTACCGCTTCCTTGCCTTGCCGTGCCTTGCCTTCTCCTTACCTTACCTTGCTGTGCCTTCCGTTACCCTTTCCTTGCATTGCCGTGCATTACCTAGCCTTGCGTTGTCGTGCCATAGCCTTGCCTTGCCTTGCCTTAGCCTTGCTTGGCTGGCCTTGCCTTGCCGTGCCTTGCCTTCCGTTACCCTTGCATGGCCTTCCTTTGCCTTGCCTTGCCTTCCGTTGCCCTTTCCTGGACTGTCGGTGCATTGCTTAGCCTTGCACTGCCTTGCCTGAGACTTACCTTGCCTTGCCGTGCCTTGCCTTCCGTTACGCTTTCCTTGCTTTGGCGTGCATTGCCTAGCCTTGCATTCTCGTGCTTTAGCATTGCGTCCCCTTGACTTAGCCTTGCCTGGCGTCCCTTGCCTTAACGTTGCCTAGACTTGCTTTGTCGTGCTTTAGCCTTACCTTGCCTGGCCATGCCTTGCCTTATCCTTCCCTTTCCTTGCCGTGCCTTCCGTTCCCCTTGCCATGCATTGCCTAGCCTTTCGTTGCCTTGCCTGAGCCTTGCCTTGCTTTGCCTGACCGTGCCTTTCCATGCGTTACTGTTTCCTTTCCACGACGAGCATTGCCTAGCCTTGCGTTGTCGTGCCTTATCCTTGCCTTGCCTTGTCGTGCCTTCCCTTGCCTTGCCCCCTTACCTTGCCGTGTCTTCCGTTACCCTTGTCTTGCCTTGCTTTGTCTTGCCGGGCCTTGCCTTCCGTTACCCATCCCTTTCCTTGTCGTACATTGCCTTGCCTTCCGTTGTGGTGCCATAGCCTTGCCTCCCCTTGCCTTACCCTTGCTTGGCGTCCCTTGCCCTAAACTTGCCTGCCCTTGCGTTGTCGTGCCTTAGCCTTACCGTGCCTGGCCGTGCCTTGCCTTGTCCTTCCCTTGCCTTGACGTGCCTTGCCTTGCCGTGCCTTCCGTTACCCTTTCCTTGCCTTGCCGTGCATTGCCTAGCCTTGCGTTGCCTTGCCTTAGCCTTGCCTTGCCTTGCCGTGCCATGCCTTCCGTTACCCTTTCCTTGCCTTGCCGTGCATTGCCTAGCCTTGCGTTGTCGTGCCTTAGCCTTGCCTTGCCTTGCCGTGCCTTGCCTTGTCCTTCCCTTACCTTGCCGTGCCTTCCGTTACCCTTGCCTTGCCTTGCTTTGTCTTGCCTTTCCTTGCCTTCCATTGCCCTTTCTTCCCTTGCCGTGCATTGCCTAGCCTTGCGTTGCCTTGGCTTAGCGTTGCCTTTTCTTGCCTTGCCGTGTCTTCCGTTAGCCTTTCGTTCCCTTGCCGGGCATTGCCAAGCATTGCGTTGTCGTGCCTTAGCCTTGCCTTGCCTTGCCTTGCCTTGCGTTACCCTTCCCTTGCCTTGCCGTTCATTGCCTAACTTTGCGTTGTCGTGCCATAGCCTTGTCTCGCCTTACCTTAGCCTTCATTGGCTTGCCTTGCCTTAACCTTGTCTTGCCTTGCCTTGCCTTAGCCTTTCCTTGCCTTGCCGTGCCGTGCCTTGTCCTTCCCTTGCCTTGACATTCCTTCCTTTACCCTTGCCTTGCCTTGATTTCCATTGCCTTGCCTTGCCTTCCATTACCCTTTCCTTACCTTGCCTTGCTTTGACTTCCCTGGCCTTCCTTTGCCTTGCCTTGCTTTCCGTTGAACTTTCGTTGTCTTGACGTGCATTGCCTAGCCTTGCGTTGTCGTGCCTTAGCCTTCCCTTGCCTGACCGTGCCTTTCCTTGCGTTACCGTTTCCTTGCCTGGCCGTGCATTGCCTAGCCTTGAGTTGTCGTGCCTTATCCTTGCCTTGCCTTGCCGTGCCTTAGCGTAGCTTGGCTTGCCTTGCATTGCCTGCCTTCCGTTACCCTTTCCCTGCCTTGCTTTGCCTTGCCGTGCCTTGCCTTCCGTTACCCTTTCCTTGCCGTGTCGTGCATTGCCTAGCCTTGGGTTCTCGTGCCTTAGCATTGCCTCCCTTTGCCCTAGCCTTGCTTGGGTTCCCTTGCCTTAACATTGCCTAGCCTTGTGTTGTCGTGCCTTAGCCTTACCTAGCCTTTCGATCCCTTGCCTTCTCCTTCCCTTGCCTTGCCGTGCCTTCCTTTACCCTTGCCTTGCCTTGCCGTGCCTTCTGTTACCCTTGCCTTGCCTTGCTTTGCCTTGCCTTGCCTTGCCTTCCGTTACGCTTTCCTTGCTTTGCCGTGCATTGCCTAGCCTTGCGTTGTCGTGCCTTAGCCTTGTCTCCACTTGCCTTAGCCTTGCTTGGCTTGCCTTGCCTTAACCTTGCCTTGCCTTTGCGTTGCCTTGCCTTAGCCTTGCCTTGCCTTGCCGTGCCTTGCCTTGTCCTTCCCTTGCCTTGCTGTGCCTTCTTTTCCCCTTGCATTGCCTTGCTTTCCCTTGCCTTGCCTTGCTTCCGTTACACTTTCCTTGCCTTGCCGTGCATTGCCCAGCCTTGGGTTGCCTTGCGTTAGCCTTGCCTTGCCTTGCCGTACCTTGCCTTGTCTTTCCCTTGCCTAGCCTTGCCTTGTCGTTCCTTAGCCTTAGCTTGCCTGACCGTGCCTTGCCTTGTCTTTCCCTTGCCTTGCCGTGCCTTCCGTTCCCCTGCCTTGCCTTCCCGTACCTACCGTTCCCCTTGTATTGCCTTGCCTTCCCTTGCCTTGCCTTGCTTCCGTTACCCTTTCCTTGCCTTGCCATGCATTGCCTAGCCTTGCGTTGCCTTGCTTTCCCTTGCCTTGCCTTGATTCCGTTACCCATTCCTTCCCTTGTCGTACATTGCCTTGCCTTCTGTTGTCGTGCCATAGCCTTGCGTTGCCTTGCCTTAGCCTAGCTTGGCTTGCCTTGCATTGCCGTGCCTTCCATTACCCCTGCCTTGCCTTCCTTTGCCTTGCCTTACCTTGGCGTGACTTCCTTTACACTTGCTTTGCCTTCCTTTGTCTTGCCTTGCCTTCACTGTCGTTACCAGTTTCTTTCCTTGTCGTCCAATGCCTAGCTTTGCGTTGTCGTACCATAGCCTTGCCTTGCCTTGCCGTAGCCTTGCTTGGCTTGCCTTGCCTTCCTTAGCCTTCCGTTACCCTTGCCTTGCCTTGCTTTGCCTTGCCTTGCCTTGACTTCCGTTACCCTTTCATTGCCTTGCCGTGCATTGCCTAGCCGTGCGTTGTCGTGCCTTAGCCTTGTCTCCCCTTGCCTTAGCCTTGATTGGCTTGCCTTGCCTTAACCTTGCCTTGCCTTGCCTTGCCTTGCCTTAGCCTTTCCTTGCCTTGCCGTGCCGTGCCTTCTCCTTCCCTTGCCTTGCCGTTCCTTCCATTACCCATGCCTTGCCTTGCTTTCCATTGCCTTGCCTTGCCTTCCGTTACCCTTTCCTTGCCTTGCCTTGCTTTGCCTTGCCTTGTCTTCCTTTGCCTTGCCTTGTCTTGCGTTGACCTTTCGTTGCCTTGCCGTACATTTCCTAGCCTTGCCTTGTCGTGCCTTAGCCTTACCTTGCCTAACCATGCCTTTCCTTGCGTTACCGTTTCCTTGCCTTGCCGTGCATTGCCTAGCCTTGTGTTGTCGTGTCTTAGCCGGGCCTTGCCTTGCCGTGCCTTGCCTTGTCCTTCCCTTCCCTTGCCTTGCCGTGCCTTCCGTTACCGTTGCCTTGCATTGCCGTTCATTACCTAGCCTTGCGTTGTCGTGCCATAGCCTTGATTTGCCTTGCCTTAGCCTTGCTTGACTGGCCTTGCCTTGCCGTGCCTTGCCTTCCGTTACCCTTGCCTGGCCTTCCTTTTCTTTGCCTTGCCTTCCGCTGCCCTTTCCTTGCCTTGCCGTATGTTCCTTTACCCTTGCCTGGCCTTGCTTTGCCTTGCCTTGCCTTCCATTACCCTTTCCTTGCCTTGGCGTGCATTGCCTAGCCTTGCGTTGTCCTGCCTTAGCTTTGCATCCCCTTGCCTTAGCCTTGCTTGTCTTCCCTTGCCTTGCCGTGCCTTACCCTTGCCTTGCCTTGCCTTGCCTTGCCTTGCCTTGCCTTCCGTTACCCTTTCCTTGCCTTGCCGTGCATTGCCTAGCATTGCGTTGCCTTGCCTTAGCCTTGCCTTGCCTTGCCGTGCCTTGCCTTCCGTTACACTTGCCTTGCCTTGCTTTGACTTGCCTTGCCTTGCCTTCCGTTACCCTTTCCTTGCCTTGCCGTGCATTGCCTAGACTTGCGTTGTCTTGCCTTAGCCTTGCCTTGCCTTGCCGTGCCTTGCCTTGCGTTACCCTTTCCTTGCCTTGCCGTGCATTGCCTAGCCTTGCGTTGTCGTGCCTTAGCCTTGCCTTGCCTTGCCGTGCCTTGCCTTGTCCTTCCCTTACCTTGCCGTGCCTTCCGTTACCCTTGCCTTGCCTTGCTTTGCCTTGCCTTGCCTTCCGTTACCCTTTCCTTGCCTTGCCGTGCATTGCCTAGCCGTGCGTTGTCGTGCCTTCTCCTTGTCTCCCCTTGCCTTAGCCTTGATAGGCTTGCCTTGCCTTAACCTTGCCTTGCCTTGCCTTGCCTTGCCTTAGGCTTTCCTTGCCTTGCCGTGCCGTGCCTTGTCCTTCCCTTGCCTTGCCGTGCCTTCCGTTACCCTTGCCTTGCCTTGCTTTGCATTGCCTTGCCTTGCCTTCCGTTACCCTTTCCTTGCCTTGTCGTACATTGCCTAGCCTTCCGTTGTGGTGCCATAGCCTTGCCTTGCCTTGCCTTAGCCTAGCTTGGCTTGCCTTGCATTGCCGTGCCTTCCGTTACCCTTGCCTTGCCTTGCTTTGCCTTGCCGTGCCTTGTCTTCCGTTACCCTTTCCCTGCCTTGTCGTGCATTTCCTAGCCTTGGGTTCTCGTGCCTTAGCCTTGCCTCCCCTTGCCCTAGCCATCCTTGGCTTCCCTTGCCTTAACCTTTCCTAGCCTTGCGTTGTCGTACCTTAGCCTTGCCTTGCCTTGCCGTGCCTTGCCTTGTCCTTCCCATACCTCGCCGTGCCTTCCGTTACCCTTGCCTTGCCTTGCTTTGCCTTGCCGTGCCTTGCCTTCCGTTACCCTTGCCTGGCCTTGCTTTGCCTTGCCTTGCCTTCCCTTACCCTTTCCTGGACTTTCGGTGCACTGCTTAGCCTTGCACTGGCTTGCCTGAGCCTTGCCTTGCCTTGCCGTGACTTGCCTTCCGTTACGCTTTCCTTGCTTTGGCGTGCATTGCCTAGCCTTGCTTTCTCGTGCTTTAGCATTGCCTCCCCTTGCCTGAACCTTTCTTGGCGTCCCTTGCCTTAACGTTGCCTAGCCTTGCGTTGTCGTGCCTTAGCCTTACCTTGCCTGGCGGTGCCTTGCCTTGTCCTTCCGTTCCCTTGCCGTGCTTTCCGTTCCCCTTGCCATGCATTGCCTAGCCTTTCGTTGCCTTGCCTGAGCCTTGCCGTGCTTTGTCTGATGATGCCTTTCCATGCGTTACCGTTTCCTTTCCACGACGATCATTGCCTAGCCTTGCGTTGTCGTGCCTTAGCCTTGCCTTTCCTTGTCGTGCCTTCCCTTTTCCTTCCCTTACCTTGACGGTTCTTCCATTACCCTTGCCTTGCCTTGCTTTGTCTTGCCTTGCCTTGCCTTCCGTTACCCATTCCTTCCCTTGTCGTACATTGCTTGCCTTCCGTTGTCGTGCCATAGCCTTGCCTCCCCTTGCCTTACCCTTGCTTGGCGTCTCTTGCCTTAACCTTGCCTAGCCTTGCGTTGTCGTGCCTTAGCCTTACCGAGCCTGGCCGTGCCTTGCCTTGTCCTTCCCTTGCCTTGACGTACCTTCCGTTATCCTTTCCTTGCTTTGCCCTGCATTGCCTAGCCTTTCGTTGCCTTGCCTTAGCCTTGCCTTGCCTTGCCTGACAGTGCCTTTCCTTGCTTTACCGTTTCCTTGCCTCGCCGTGTATTGCCTAGCCTCGCGTTGTCGTGCCTTAGCCTTGTCTCGCCTTACTTTAGCCTTGATTGGCTTGCCTTGCCTTAACCTTGTCTTGCCTTGCCTTGCCTTGCCTTAGCCGTTCCTTGCCTTGCCGTGCCGTGCCTTGTCCTTCCCTTGCCTTGACGTTCCTTCCGTTTCCGTTGCCTTGCCTTGCTTTCCATTGCCTTGCCTTGCCTTCCGTTACCCTTTCCTTGCCTTGCCTTTCTTTGCCTTGCCTTGCCTTCCTTTGCCTTGCCTTGCTTTCCGTTGAACTTTCCTTGCCTTGCCGTGCATTGCCTAGCCTTGCGTTGCCGTGCCTTAGCCTTGCCTTGCCTGACCGTGCCTTTCCTTGCGTTACCGTTTCCTTGCCTTGCCGTGCATTGCCTAGCCTTGAGTTGTCGTGCCTTATCCTTGCCTTGCCTTGCCGTGCCTTGCCTTGTCCTTACCTTACCTTGCTGTGCCTTCCGTTACCCTTGCCTTGCCTTTCGCACATTGCCTAGCCTTCCATTGTCGTGCCATATCCTTGCCTTGCCTTGCCTTAGTCTAGTTTGGTTTGCCTTGCATTTCAGTGCCTTCCGTTACCCTTTCCCTGCCTTGCTTTGCCTTGCCTTGCCTTGCCTTCCCTTACCCTTTCCTTGCCTTGTCGTGCATTGCCTAGCCTTGGGTTCTCGTGCCTTAGCCTTGCCTCCCTTTGCCCTAGCCTTGCTTGGGTTCCCTTGCCTTAATATTGCCTAGCCTTGTGTTGTCATGCCTTAGCCTTGCCTTGCCTTGCCGGCCCTTGACTTGTCCTTCCCTTGCCTTGCCGTGCATTCCGTTACCCTTGCCTTGCCTTGCCGTGCCTTCCGTTACCCTTGCCTTGCCTTGCTTTGCCTTGCCTTGCCTTGCCTTCCGTTACCCTTTCCTTGCCTTGCCCTGCATTGCCTAGCCTTGCGTTGTCGTGCCTTAGCCTTGCCTTGCCTTGCCGTGCCTTGCCTTGCCTTGCTTGGCTTGCCTTGCCTTAACCTTGCCTTGCCTTGCGTTGCCTGACTTAAGCCTTGCCTTGCCTTGCCGTGTCTTGCCTTGTCCTTCCCTTGCCTTGCCGTGCCTTCTATTCCCCTTGCTTGCCTTGCCTTGCCTTGCCTTACTTCCGTTACACTTTCCTTGCCTTGCCGTGCATTGCCCAGCCTTGGGTGGCCTTGCCTTAGCCTTGCCTTGCCTTGCCGTGCCTTGCCTTGTCTTTCCCTTGCCTAGCCTTGCGTTGTCGTTCCTTAGCCTTAACTTGCCTGGCCGTGCCTTGCCTTGTCTTTCCCTTGCCTTGCCGTGCCTTCCGTTCCCCTTGCCTTGCCTTGCCGTGCCTTCCGTTCCCCCTGCATTGCCTTGCCTTCCCTTGCCTTGCCTTGCTTCCGTTACACTTTCCTTGCCTTGCCATGTATTGCCTAGCCTTGCGTTGCCTTGCTTTCCCTTCCCTTGCCTTTATTCCGTTACCCATTCCTTCCCTTGTCGTACATTGCATTGCCTTCTGTTGTCCTGCCATAGCCTTGCGTTGCCTTGCCTTAGCCTAGCTTGGCTTGCCTTGCATTGCCGTGCCTTCCGTTACCCTTGCCTTGCCTTGTTTGCCTTGCCTTGCCGTGCCTTCCATTACCGTTGCCTTGCCTTGCTTTGTCTTGCCTTGCCTTGCCTTCCGTTGCCCTTTCCTTGCCTTGCCGTGCATTGCCTAGCCTTGCGTTGCCTTGCCTTAGCCTTGCCTTGCCTTGCCGTGCCGTGCCTTCCGTTAGCCTTTCGTTGCCTTGCCGTGCATTGCCTAGCCTTGCGTTGTCGTGCCTTAGCCTTGCCTTGCCTGGCCGTGCCTTGCCTTGCGTTACCCTTTCCTTGCCTTGCCGTGCATTGCCTAGCCTTGCGTTGTCGTGCCTTAGCCTTGCCTTGCCTTGCCTTGCCTTGCCTTGCCTTGCCTTAGCCTTTCCTTGCCTTGCCGTGCCGTGCCTTGTCCTTCCCTTGCCTTGCCGTGCCTTCCGTTACCCTTGCCTTGCCTTGCTTTCCATTGCCTTGCCTTGCCTTCCGTTACCCTTTCCTTGCCTTGCCTTGCTTTGCCTTGCCTTGCCTTCCTTTGCCTTACCTTGCTTTCCGTTGAACTTTCGTTGCCTTGACGTGCATTGCCTAGCCTTGCGTTGTCGTGCCTTAGCCTTCCCTTCACTGACCGTTCCTTTCCATGCGTTACCGTTTCCTTGACTGGCCGTGCATTGCCTAGCCTTGAGTTTTCCTGCCTTATCCTTGCCTTGCCTTGCCGTGCCTTGCCTTGTCCTTACCTTACTTTGCTGTGCCTTCCGTTACCCTTACCTTGCCTTTCGCACATTGCCTAGCCTTCCATTGTCGTGCCACATCCTTGCCTTGCCTTGCCTTGCCTTAGCGTAGCTTGGTTTGCCTTGCATTGCCCTGCCTTCCGTTACCCTTTCCGTGCCTTGCTTTGCCTTGCCGTGCCTTGCCTTCCGTTACCCTTTCCTTGCCTTTTCGTGCATTGCATAGCCTTGGGTTCTCGTGCCTTAGCCTTGCCTCCCTTTGCCCTAGCCTTGCTTGGGTTCCTTTGCCTTAACATTGCCTAGCCTTGTGTTGTCGTGCCTTAGCCTTGCCTTGCTTTGGCGTGCCTTGCCTTGTCCTTCCCTTGCCTTGCCATGCCTTCCGTTACCCTTCCCTTGCCTTGCCGTGCCTTCCGTTACCCTTGCCTTGCCTTGCTTTGCCTTGCCTTGCCTTCCGTTACCCTTTCCTTGCCTTGCCGTGCATTGCCTAGCCTTGCGTTGCCTTGCTTTCCCTTGCCTTGCCTTGATTCCGTTACCCATTCCTTCCCTTGTCGTACATTGTTTTGCCTTCTGTTGTCGTGCCATAGCCTTGCGTTGCCTTGCCTTAGACTAGCTTGGCTTGCCTTGCATTGCCGTGCCTTCCATTACCCCTGCCTTGCCTTGCTTTGCCTTGCCTTACCTTGGCGTGCCTTCCGTTGCACTTGCTTTGCCTTCCTTTGTCTTGCCTTGCCTTCCCTTCCGTTACCCGTTTCTTGCCTTGTCGTCCAATGCCTAGCATTGCGTTGCCTTTCCTTAGCCTTGCCTTGCCTTGCCGCCGTGCCTTGCCTTCGGTTACACTTGCCTTGCCTTGCTTTGCCTTGCCTTCCCTTTCCTTCAGTTACCCTTTCCTTGCCTTGCCGTGCATTGCCTAGACGTGCGTTGTCGTGCCTTAGCCTTGCCTTGCCTGGCCGTGCCTTGCCTTGCGTTACCCTTTCCTTGCCTTGCCGTTCATTGCCTAGCGTTGTGTTGTCGTGACTTAGTCTTGGCTTGCCTTGCCGTGCCTTGCCTTGTCCTTCCCTTACCTTACCGTGCCTTCCGTTACACTTGCCTTGCCTTGCTTTGCCTTGCCTTCCTTTGCCTTCCGTTACCCTTGCCTTGCCTTGCTTTGCCTTGCCTTGCCTTGACTTCCGTTACACTTTCCTTTGTTTGCCGTGCATTGCCTTGCCGTGCGTTGTCGTGCCTTCGCCTTCTCTCCCCTTGCCATAGCCTTGATTGGCTTGCCTTGCCTGAAACTTGCCTTGTCTTGCCTTGCCTTGCCTTAGCCTTTCCTTGCCTTGCCGTGCCGTGCCTTGTCCTTCCCTTGCCTTGCCTTGCCTTCCGTTACCCTTGCCTTGCCTTGCTTTGCCTTGCCTTGCCTTGCCTTCCGTTACCCTTTCCTAGCGTTGCCTTGCTTTGCCTTACGATGCGTTGCTTTGCCTTGCCTTGTCATACATTGTCTAGCCTTCCGTTGTCGTGTCATATCCTTGCCTTGCCTTGCATTAGCCTAGCTTGGCTTGCCTTGCATTGCCGGGCCTTCCATTATCCTTGGCCTGCCTTGCTTTGCCTTGCCGTGCCTTGCCTTCCGTTACCCTTTCCCTGCCTTGTCGTGCATTGCCTAGCCTTGGGTTCTCGTGCCTTAGCCTTACCACCCCTTGCCCTAGCCTTCCTTGGCTTCCCTTGCCTTAACATTTCCTAGCGTTGTGTTTTCGTGCCTTAGCCTTGCCTTGCCTTCCCGTGCCTTGCCTTGTCCTTCCCTTGCCTTTCCGTGCCTTCCGTTCACCTTGCCTTGCCTTGCTTTGTCGTGCCGTGCCTTGCCTTCCGTTACCGTTGCCTGGCCTTGCTTTGCCTTGCCTTGCCTTCCGTTACCCTTTCCTGGACTTTTGGTGCATTGCTTAGCCTTGCACTGCCTTGCCTGAGCCTTGCCTTGCCGTGCCGTACTTTGCCTTCCGTTACGCTTTCCTTGCTTTGGCGTGCATTGCCTAGCCTTGCATTCTCGTGCTTTAGCATTGCCTCCCCTTGCCTTAGCCTTTCCTGGCGTCCCTTGACTTAACGTTGCCTAACCTTCCGTTGTCGTGCCTTAGCCTTTCCTTGCCTGGCCGTGCCTTGCCTTGTCCTTCCCTTGCCTTGCCGTGCCTTCCGTTCCCCTTTCCTTGCCTTGCCTTGCCTTCACTTGCTTTGCCTTGCCTTGCCTTCCTTTGCCTTGCGTTGCCTTCCGTTGACCTTTCGTTGCCTTGCCGTACGTTTCCTTGTCTTGCCTTGTCGTGCCTTAGCCTTGCTTTTCCTGACCATGCCTTTCCTTGCGTTACCGTTTCCTTGCCTTGCCGTGCATTACCTAGCCTTGCGTTGTCGTGCTTATCCTTGCCTTGCCTGCCGTGCCTTGCCTTGTCCTTACCTTACCTTGCTGTGCCTTCCATTACCCTTTCCTTGCATTGCCATGCATTACCTAGAATTGCCTTGTCGTGCCATAGATTTGCCTTGCCTTCCCTTAGCCTTTCTTGGCTGGCCTCGCGTTCCCGTGCCTTGCCTTCCGATACCCTTGCTTGGCCGTCCTTTGCCTTGCCTTGCCTTCCGTTGCCCTTTCCTTGCCTTGCCGTGCCTTCCGTTACCCTTGCCTTGCCTTGCTTTGCATTGCCTTGCCTTCCGTTACCATTTCCTTGCCTTGGCGTGTATTGCCTAGCATTGCGTTGCCTTTCCTTAGCCTTGCCTTGCCTTGCCGTGCCTTGCCTTCGGTTACACTTGCCTTGCCTTGCTTTAGCTTGCCTTCCCTTTCCTTCAGTTACCCTTTCCTGGCCTTGCCATGCATTGCCAAGACGTGCGTTGTCGTGCCTTAGCCTTGCCTTGCCTGGCAGTGCCTTGCCTTGCGTTACCCTTTCCTTGCCTTGCCGTGCATTGCCTAGCCTTGCGTTGTCGTGCCTTAGCCTTGCCTTGCCTTGCCGTGCCTTGCCTTGTCCTTCCCTTACCTTGCCGTGCCTTCCGTTACCCTTGCCTTGCCTTGCTTTGCCTTGCCTTGCCTTGCCTTCCGTTACACTTGCCTTGCCTTGCTTTGCCTTGCCTTGCCTTGCCTTCCGTTACACTTTCCTTTGTTTGCCGTGCATTGTCTAGCCGTGCGTTGTCGTGCCTTCGGCTTCTCTCCCCTTGCCTTAGCCTTGTTTGACTTGCCTTGCCTGAACCTTGCCTTGCCTTGCCTTGCCTTAGCCTTTCCTTGCCTTGCCGTGCCGTGCCTTGTCCTTCCCTTGCCTTCACATGCCTTCCGTTACCCTTGCCTTGCGTTGCTTTCCATTGCCTTGCCTTGCCTTCCGTTACACTTTCGTTGCGTTGCCTTTCTTTGCCTTACTTTGAATTGCTTTGCCTTGCCTTGTCGTACATTGCCTAGCCTTCCGTTGTCGTGTCATATCTTTGCCTTGCCTTGCCTTAGCCTAGCTTGGCTTGCCTTGCATTGCCGTGCCTTCCATTACCCTTGGCCTGCCTTGCCTTGCCTTCACTTGCTTTGCCTTGCCTTGCCTTCCTTTGTCTTGCCTTGCCTTGCCTTCCGTTACCCATTCCTTGCCTTGTCGTACATTGCGTGCCTTCCGTTGTCGTGCCATAGCCTTGCCTCCCCTTGCCTTACCCTTGCTTGGCGTCCCTTGCCTTAACCTTGCCTAGCCTTGCGTTGCCGTGCCTTAGCCTTACCTTGCCTTGCCGTGCCTTGCCTTGTCCTTCCCTTGCCTTGCCGTGCCTTCCCTTACCCTTACCTTGCCTTGCCATGCATTGCCTAGCCTTGCGTTGCCTTGCCTTAGCCTTGCCTTGCCTTGCCTTGCCTTCCCCTTGCCTTGCCTTGCCTTGCCTTGCCTTGCGTTGCCCTTTCCTTGCCTTGCCGTGCCTTCCGTTACCCTTGCCTTGCCTTGCTTTGCCTTGCCTTGCCTTGCCTTCCATTACCCTTTCCTTGCCTTGCCGTGCATTGCCTAGCTTTGCGTTGTCGTGCCATAGCCTTGCCTTGCCTTGCCTTAGCCTTGCTTGGCTTGCCTTGCCTTGCCGTGCCTTCCGTTACCCTTGCCTTGCCTTGCTTTGCCTTGCCTTGCCTTCCGTTACCCTTTCCTTGCCTTGCCGTGCATTGCCTAGCCTTGCGTTGCCTTGCCTTGCCTTGCCTTGCCTTGCCTTGCCTTGCCTTCCGTTACACTTGCCTTGCCTTGCTTTGCCTTACCTTGCCTTGCTTTGCCTTGCCTTGTCGTACATTGCTTAGCCTTCCGTTGTCGAGTCATATCCTTGCCTTGCCTTGCCTTAGCCTAGCTTGGCTTGCCTTGCATTGCCGTGCCTTCCGTTACCCTTGCCTTGCCTTGCTTTGCCTTGCCGTGCCTTGCCTTCCGTTACCCTTTCCCTGCCTTGTCGTGCATTGCCTAGCCTTGGGTTCTCGTGCCTTAGCCTTGCCTCCCCTTGCCCTAGCCTTCCTTGGCTTCCCTTGCCTTAACATTTCCTAGCGTTGTGTTGTCGTGCCTTAGCCTTGCCTTGCCTTGCCGTGCCTTGCCTTGTCCTTCCCTTGCCTTGCCTTTCCTTACCCTTGACTTGCCTTGCTTTTGCCTGCCTTGCCTTCTGTTACCCTTGCCTGGCCTTGCTTTGCCTTGCATTGCCTTCCGTTACCCTTTCCTTGCCTAGCGGTGCATTGCTTAGCCTTGCGTTGCCTTGCCTTAGCCTTGCCTTGACTTGCCGTGCCTTGCCTTCCGTTACACTTTCCTTGCCTTGCCGTGCCTTGCCTAGCCTTGAATTCTCGTGCTTTAGCATTGCCTCCCCTTGCCTTAGCCTTCCTTGTCGTCCCTTGCCTTAACGTTGCCTAGCCTTGCGTTGTCGGGCCTTAGACTTACCTTGCCTTTCCGTGCCTTGCCTTGTCCTTCCCTAGCCTTGCCGTGCCTTCCGTTTCCCTTGCCATGCATTGCCTAGCCTTTCGTTGCCTTGCCTGAGACTTGCCTTGCTTTGCCTGATCGTGCCTTTCTTTGCGTTACCGTTTCCTTTCCAAGACGTGCATTGCCTAGCTATGCGTTGTCGTGCCATAGACTTGCCTTGCCTTGCGTTAGCCTTGCTTGGCTTGCCTTGTCTTGCCTTGCCTTCACTTACCCTTTCCTTACCTTGCCGTGTATTGCCTAGCATTGCATTGCCTTTCCTTAGCCTTGCCTTGCCTTGCCGTGCCTTGCCTTCGGTTACACTTGCCTTGCATTGCTATGCCTTGCCTTCCCTTTCCTTCAGTTACCCTTTCCTTCCCTTGCCGTGCATTGCCTAGACGTGCGTTGTCGTGCCATACCCTTGCCTTGCCTGGCCGTGCCTTGCCTTGCGTTACCCTTTCCTTGCCTTGCCGTGCATTGCCTAGCCTTGCGTTGTCGTGCCTTAGCCTTGCCTTGGCTTGCCTTGCCGTGCCTTGCCTTGTCCTTCCCTTACCTTACCGTGCCTTCCGTTACACTTGCCTTCCCTTGCTTTGCCTTGCCTTCCTTTGCCTTCTGTTACCCTTGCCGTGCCTTGCTTTGCCTTGCCTTGCCTTGAATTCCGTTACACTTTCCTTTGTTTTCCTTGCATTGCCTAGCCGTGCGTTGTCGTGCCTTCCGTTCCCCTTGCCTTGCCTTGCTTTACCTTGCCTTGCCTTCCGTTACCCTTTCCTTGACTTTCGGTGCATTGCTTAGCCTTGCACTGCCTTGCCTGAGCCTTGCCTTGCCGTGCCTGGCCTTCCGTTACTCTTTCCTTGCCTTGGCGTGCATTGCCTAGCCTTGCGTTCTCGTGCCTTAGCCTTGCCTCCCATTGCCTTAGCCTTGCTTGGCGTCCCTTGCCTTAACCTTACTTAGCCTTTTGTTGTAGTTCCTTAGCCTGACCTTGCCTGGCCGTGCCTTGCCTTGCCATTACCTTGCCTTGCCATTACCTTGCCTTGCCGTGCCTTCCATTCCCCTTGCCTTACCTTGCCATGCCTTTCTTTCCCCTTGCATTGCATTGCGTTCCCTTGCCTTGCCTTGCTTCCGTTACACTTTCCTTGCCTTGCCGTGCATTGCCTAGCCTTGCGTTGCCTTGCCTTAGCCTTGCCTTGCCTTGCCGTGCCGTGCCTTCCGTTACACTTGCCTTGCCTTGCTTTGCCTTCCCTTGCCTTGCCTTCCGTTACCCTTTCCTTGCCTTGCCTTGCATTGCCTAGCCTTGCGTTGCCTTGCCTTAGCCTTGCCTTGCCTGACCGTGCCTTTCCTTGCGTTACCGTTTCCTTGCCTTGCCTTGCCTTGCCGTGCATTGCCTAGCCTTGCGTTGTCGTGCCTTAGCCTTGCCTTGCCTTGCCGTGCCTTCTCTTGTCCTTCCCTTTCCTTGCCGGGCCTTCCGTTACCCTTGCCTTTCCTTGCTTTGTCTTGCCTTGCCTTGCCTTCCGTTACCCATTCGAAGGAATGACGTACATTGCTTTGCCTTCCGTTGTCGTGCCATAGCCTTGCTTTCCTTGCCTTAGCCTAGCTTTGCCTTGCCTTGCCTTGCCTTGCCTTAGCCTAGCTTGGTTTGCCTTGCATTGCCGTGCCTTCCGTTACCCTTGCCTTGCCTTGCTTTGCCTTGCCTTGCCTTGCCTTCCGTTGCCCTTTCCTTGCCTTGCCGTGCATTGCCTAGCCTTGCGTTGTCGTGCCTTAGCCTTGCCTTGCCTTGCCGTGCCTTGCCTTCCGTTATCACTCCTTGCCTTGCCGTGCATTGCATAGCCTTGCGTTTCCGTGCCTTCGCCTTGCCTTGCCTTGCCGTGCCTTTCCTTCCGTTACCCTTTCCTTGCCTTGCCGTGCATTGCCTAGCCTTTCTTTGCCTTGCCTTAGCCTTGCCTTGCCGTGCCGTGCCTTCCGTTACCCTTGCCTTGCCTTGCTTTGCCTTGCCTTCCTTGCCTTCCGTTACCGATTTC
Organism: Macrotis lagotis; assembly: GCF_037893015.1. Classification (NCBI taxonomy): domain Eukaryota; kingdom Metazoa; phylum Chordata; class Mammalia; order Peramelemorphia; family Peramelidae; genus Macrotis; species Macrotis lagotis. The sequence continues at coordinate 157,028 of NW_027422271.1, read as the reverse complement.
CTTGCCTTGCTTTGCATTGCCTAGCCTTGCGTTGTCGTGCCTTAGTTTTGCTTTGCCTGACCGTGCCTTTCCTTGCGTTACTGTTTCCTTGCCTTGCCATGCATTGCCTAGCCTTCCGTTGTCGTGCCGTAGCCTTGCCTTGCCGTGCCATGCCTTCCGTTACCCTTTCATTGCCTTGCTGTGCCTTGCATTGCCTTGCCTTCCGTTACCCTTTCCTTGCCTTGTCGTACATTGCCTAGCCTTCCGTTGTCGTGCCATAGCCTTGCCTTGCCTTGCCTTAGCCTAGCTTGGCTTGCCTTGCATTGCCGTGCCTTCCGTTACCCTTGCCTTGCCTTGCCCTGCCTTCCGTTACCCTTGCCTTCTCTTGCTTTGCCTTGCCTTGCCTTGCCTTCCGTTACACTTTCCTTGCCTTGCCGTGCATTGCCTAGCCTTGCGTTGTCGTGCCTTAGCCTTGTCTCCCCTTGCCTTAGCCTTGCTTGGCTTGCCTTGACTTAACCTTGCCTTGACTTGCGTTGCCTTGCCTTAGCCTTGCCTTGCCTTGCCGTACCTTCCGTTCCCCTTGCCTTGCCTTGCTTTGCCTTGCCTTCCGTTACCCTTTCCTTGCATTGCCGTGCATTACCTAGCCTTGCGTTGTCGTGCCATAGCCTTGCCTTGCCTTGCCTTAGCCTTGATTGGCTGGCCTTGCCTTGCCGTGCCTTGACTTCAGTTACGCTTTCCTTTCCTTGGCGTGCATTGCCTATCCTTGCGTTCTCTTGTCTTAGCCTTGATTCCCCTTGCCTTAGCCTTGCTTGGCGTCCCTTGCCTTAGCCTTTCCTAGCCTTGTGTTGTCGTGCCTTAGCCTTACCTTGCCTGGCCTTGCCTTGCCTTGTCCTTCCCTTGCCTTGCCGTGCCTTCCGTTCCCCTTGCCTTGCCTTGCCGTGCCTTCCGTTCCCCTTGCATTGCCTTGCTTTCCCTTGCCTTGCCTTGCTTCCGTTACACTTTCCTTGCCTTGCCGTGCATTGCCTAGCCTTGCGTTGCCTTGCCTTAGCCTTGCCTTGCCTTGCCTGATCGTGCCTTTCCATGCGTTACCGTTTCCTTTCCACGACGTGCATTGCCTAGCCTTGCGTTGTCGTGCCTTAGCCTTGCCTTTCCTTGCCGTGCCTTGCCTTGTCCTTCCCTTACCTTGCCGTGCCTTCCGTTACCCTTGCCTTGCCTTGCTTTGTCTTGCCTTGCCTTGCCTTCCGTTACCCATTCCTTGCCTTGTCGTACATTGCCTAGCCTTCCGTTGTCGTGCCATAGCCTTGCCTTGCCTTGCCTTAGCCTAGCTTGGCTTGCCTTGCATTGCCGTGCCTTCCGTTACCCTTGCCTTGCCTTGCTTTGCCTTGCCTTGCCTTTGCCTTGCCTTGCCTTGCCTAGCCTTGCGTTGTCGTGCCTTAGCCTTGCCTTGCCTGACCGTGCCTTTCCTTGCGTTACCGTTTCCTTGCCTTGCCGTGCATTGCCTAGCCTTGCGTTGTCGTGCCTTAGCCTTGCCTTGCCTTGCCGTGCCTTGCCTTGTCCTTCCCTTGCCTTGCCATGCTTTCTGTTACACTTGCCTTGCCGTGCCTTGCCTTATCCTTCCCTTGCCTTGCCGTGCCTTCCGTTAACTTGCTTGCCTTGCCTTGCCTTGCCTTGCCTTGCCTTCCGTTTCCCTTTCCTTGCCTTGGCGTGCAATGGATAGCCTTGCATTCTCTTGCCTTAGCCTTGCCTCCCCTTGCCTTAGCCTTGCTTGGCGTCCCTTGCCTTAACCTTGCCTAGCCTTGTGTTATCGTGCCTTAGCCTTACCTTGCCTGGCCGTGCCTTGCCTTGTCCTTCCCTTGCCTTGCCGTGCCTTCCGTTACCCTTGCCTTGCCTTGCTTTGCATTGCCTTGCCTTGCCTTGCCTTGCGTTGCCTTACTTTGCCTTACCTTGCCTTGCTTTGCCTTGCCTTGTCGTACATTGCCTAGCCTTCGTTGTCGTGCCATAGCCTTGCCTTGCCTTGCCTTAGCCTAGCTTGGCTTGCCTTGCATTGCCGTGCCTTCCGTTATCCTTGCCTTGCCTTGCTTTGCCTTGCCTTGCCTTGCCTTCCGTTGCCCTTTCCTTGCCTTGCCGTGCATTGCCTAGCCTTGGGTTCTCGTGCCTTAGCCTTGGCTTCCCTTGCCCTAGCCTTCCTTGGCTTCCCTTGCCTTAACATTTCCTAGCGTTGTGTTGTCGTGCCTTAGCCTTGCCTTCCGTTACCCATTCCTTCCCTTGTCGTACATTGCGTGCCTTCCGTTGTCGTGCCATAGCCTTGCCTCCCCTTGCCTTAGCCTTGCTTGGCTTCCCTTGCCTTAACCTTGCCTAGCCTTGCGTTGCCGTGCCTTAGCCTTGCCTTGCCTTGCCGTGCCTTGCCTTGTCCTTCCCTTGCCTTGCCGTGCCTTCCGTTCCCCTTGCCTTGCCTTGCTTTGCCTTGCCTTGCCTTGCCTTCCGTTATGCTTTCCTTGCTTTGGCGTGCATTGCCTAGCCTTGCATTCTCGTGCTTTAGCATTGCCTCCTCTTGCCTTAGCCTTTCTTGGCGTCCCTTGCCTTAACGTTGCCTAGCCTTGCCTTGTCGTGCCTTAGCCTTACCTTGCCTGGCCGTGCCTTGCCTTGTGCTTCCCTTGCCTTGCCGTGCCTTCCGTTCCCCTTGCCATGCATTGCCTAGCCTTTCGTTGCCTTGCCTGAGCCTTGCCTTGCTTTGCCTGATCGTGCCTTTCCATGCGTTACCGTTTCCTTTCCACGACGTGCACTGCCTAGCCTTGCGTTGTCGTGCCTTAGCCTTGCCTTGTCGTGCCTTCCCTTTTCCTTCCCTTACCTTGACGGTTCTTCCGTTACCCTTGCCTTGCCTTGCTTTGTCTTGCCTTGCCTTGCCTTCCGTTACCCATTCCTTCCCTTGTCGTACATTGCTTGCCTTCCGTTGTCGTGACATAGCCTTGCCTTGCCTTGCCTTAGCCTTGCTTGGCTGGCCTTGCCATGCCGTGCCTTGCCTTCCGTTACGCTTTCATTTTCTTGGCGTGCATTGCCTATCCTTGCGTTCTCGTGCCTTAGCCTTGCCTCCCCTTGCCTTAGCCTTCATTGGCATCCCTTGCCTTAGCCTTGCCTAGCCTTGCGTTGTCGTGCCTCAGCCTTACCTTGCCTAGCCGTGCCTTGCCTTGTCCTTCCCTTGCCTTGCCGTGCCTTCCGTTCCCCTTGCCTTGCCTTGCCTTGCCTTCCCTTTGCCTTGCCTTGCCTTCCTTTGCCTTGCCTTGCCTTCCGTTGACCTTTCGTTGCCTTGCCGTACATTTCCTTGCCTTGCCTTGTCGTTCCTTGCCTTCGGTTACACTTGCCTTGCATTGCTATGCCTTGCCTTCCCTTTCATTCAGTTACCCTTTCCTTGCCTTGCCGTGCATTGCCTAGCCTTGCGTTGTCGTGCCATAGCCTTGCATTGCCTGGCCGTGCCTTGCCTTGCGTTACCCTTTCCTTGCCTTGCCGTTCATTGCCTAGCCTTGCGTTGTCGTGCCTTAGCCTTGGCTTGCCTTGCCCTTGCCTTGTCCTTCCTTTACCTTGCCGTGTCTTCCGTTACCCTTGCCTTGCCTTGCTTTGCCTTGCCTTGCCTTGCCTTGCCTTCCGTTACCCTTGCCTTGCCTTGCTTTGCCTTGCCTTGCCTTGCCTTCCGTTACACTTTCCTTGCCTTTCCGTGCATTGCCTAGCCGTGCATTGCCGTGCCTTCCGTTCCCCTTGCCTTGCCTTGCTTTGCCTTGCCTTGCCTTCCGTTACCCTTTCCTTGCCTTGCGGTGCATTGCTTAGCCTTGCGTTGCCTTGCCTTAGCCTTGCCTTGCCTTGCCGTGCCTTCCCTTCCGTTACGCTTTCCTTGCCTTGGCGTGCATTGCCTAGCCTTGCGTTCTCGTGCTTTAGCCTTGCCTCCCATTGCCTTAGCCTTGCTTGGCATCCATTGCCTTAACCTTACCTAGCCTTTTGTTGTAGTTCCTTAGCCTGACCTTGCCTGGCCGTGCCTTGCCTTGGCATTACCTTGCCTTGCCGTGCCTTCCATTCCCCTTGCCTTACCTTGCCTTGCCTTCCGTTCCCCTTGCATTGCATTGCTTTCCCTTGCCTTGCCTTGCTTCCGTTACACTTTCCTTGCCTTGCCGTGCATTGCCTAGCCTTGCGTTGCCTTGCCTTAGCCTTGCCTTGCCTTGCCGTGCCGTGCCTTCCGTTACACTTGCCTTGCCTTGCTTTGCCTTGCCTTGCCTTGCCTTCCGTTACCCTTTCCTTGCCTTGCCGTGCATTGCCTAGCCTTGCGTTGTCGTGCCTTAGCCTTGCCTTGCCTGACCGTGCCTTTCCTTGCGTTACCGTTTCCTTGCCTTGCCGTGCATTGCCTAGCCTTGCGTTGTCGTGCCTTAGCCTTGCATTGCCTTGCCTTGCCGTGCCTTGCCTTGTCCTTCCCTTACCTTGCCGTGCCTTCCGTTACCGTTGCCTTGCCTTGCTTTGTCTTGCCTTGCCTTGCCTTCCGTTACCCATTCCTTGCCTTGTCGTACATTGGCTTGCCTTCCGTTGTCGTGCCATAGCCTTGCCTTGCCTTGCCTTAGCCTAGCTTGGCTTGCCTTGCATTGCCGTGCCTTCCGTTACCCTTGCCTTGCCTTGCTTTGCCTTGCCTTGCCTTGCCTTCCGTTACCCTTTCCTTGCCTTGCCGTGCATTGCCTAGCCTTGCGTTTTCGTGCCTTAGCCTTGCCTTGCCTTGCCGTGCCCTGACTTCCGTTATCATTCCTTGTCTTGCCCTGCATTGCCTAGCGTTGCGTTGTCGTGCCTTAGCCTTCCCTTTCCTTGCCGTGCCTTGCCTTCTGTTACACTTTCCTTGCCATGCCGTGCATTGCCTAGCCTTTCGTTGCCTTGCCTTAGCCTTGCTTTGCCTTGCCGTGCCTTCCGTTACCCTTGCCTTGCCTTACCTTGCCTTCCTTGCCTTCCGTTACCGTTTTCTTGCCTTGCTTTGCATTGCCTAGCCTTGCGTTGTCGTGCCTTAGCCTTGCCTTGCCTGACCGTGCCTTTCCTTGCGTTACCGTTTCCTTGCCTTGCCGTGCATTGCCTAGCCTTGCGTTGTCGTGCCTTAGCCTTGCCTTGCCGTGCCGTGCCTTCCGTTACCCTTGCCTTGCCTTGATTTCTCTTGCCTTGCCTTGCTTTGCGTTACCCTTTCCATGCCTTGTCGTATATTGCCTAGCCATCCGTTGTCGTGCCAAAGCCTTGCCTTGCCTTGCCTGAGCCTGGCTTGGCTTGCCTTGCATTGCCGTGCCTTCCGTTACCCTTGCCTTGCCTTGCCGTGCCTTCCGTTACCCTTGCCTTCTCTTGCTTTGCCTTGCCTTGCCTTGCCTTCCGTTACACTTTCCTTGCCTTGCCGTGCATTGCCTAGCCTTGCGTTGTCGTGCCTTAGCCTTGTCTCCCCTTGCCTTAGCCTTGCTTGGCTTGCCTTGCCTTAACCTTGCCTTGCCTTGCCTTGCCTTACATTCATTACCCTTGCCTTGCCTTGCTTTGCCTTGCCTTGCCTTGCCTTCCGTTACCCTTTCCTTGCCTTGCCGTGCATTGCCTAGCCTTGCGTTGTCGTGCCTTAGCCTTGTCTCCCCTTGCCTTAGCCTTGCCTTTGCCTTGCCGTGCCTTGCCTTCCGTTACCCTTTCCTTGCCTTGCCGTGCATTGCCTATCCTTGCGTTCTCGTGCCTTAGCCTTGATTCCCCTTGCCTTAGCCTTGCTTGGCGTCCCTTGCCTTAGCCTTGCCTAACCTTGCGTTGTCGTGCCTTAGCCTTACCTTGCCTGGCCGTGCCTTGCCTTGTCCTTCCCTTGCCTTGCCGTGCCTTCCGTTCCCCTTGCCTTGCCTTGCCGTGCCTTCCGTTCCCCTTGCATTGCCTTGCTTTCCCTTGCCTTGCCTTGCTTCCGTTACACTTTCCTTGCCTTGCCATGCATTGCCTAGCCTTTCGTTGCCTTGCCTGAGCCTTGCCTTGCCTTGCCTGTTCGTGCCTTTCCATGCGTTACCGTTTCCTTTCCACGACGTGCATTGCCTAGCCTCGCGTTGTCGTGCCTTAGCCTTTCCATGCCTTGTCGTGCCTTCCCTTGTCCTTCCCTTACCTTGCCGTGTCTTCCGTTACCCTTGCCTTGCCTTGCTTTGTCTTGCCTTGCCTTGCCTTCCGTTACCCTTTCCTTGCCTTGTCGTACATTGCCTTGCCTTCCGTTGTCGTGCCATAACCTTGCCTTGCCTTGCCTTAGCCTAGCTTGGCTTGCCTTGCATTGCCGTGCTTTCTATTACCCTTGCCTTCCCTTGCTTTGCCTTGCCTTGCCTTCGTTTGCCTTGCCTTGCTTTCCGTTGACCTTTCGTTGCCTTGCCGTACATTTCCTAGCCTTGCCTTGTCGTGCCTTAGCCTTGCCTTGCCTGACCATGCCTTTCCTTGCGTTACCGTTTCCTTGCCTTGCCGTGCATTGCCTAGCCTTGCGTTGTCGTGCCTTATCCTTGCCGTGCCTTGCCTTGTCCTTACCTTACCTTGCTGTGACTTCCGTTACCCTTTCCTTGCATTGCCGTGCATTACCTAGCCTTGCGTTGTCGTGCCATAGACTTGCCTTGCCTTGCCTTAGCCTTGCTTGGCTGGCCTTGCCTTGCCGTGCCTTGCCTTCCGTTACCCTTGCCTGGCCTTCCTTTGCCCTTTCCGTGCCTTGGTGTACATTGCCTAGCCTTGCCTTCTCGTGCTTTAGCCTTGCCTCCCATTGCCTTAGCCTTGCTTGGTGTCCCTTGCCTTAACCTTACCTAGCCTTTTGTTGTAGTTCCTTAGCCTTACCTTGCCTGGCCGTGCCTTGCCTTGGCTTTACCTTGCCTTGCCGTGCCTTCCGTTCCCCTTGCCTTGCCTTCCCGTGCCTTCCGTTGCCCTTGCATTGCCTTGCTTTCCCTTGCCTTGCCTTGCTTCTGTTACAATTTCCTTGCCTTGCCATGCATTGCCTAGCCTTGCGTTGCCTTCCCTTAGACTTGCCTTGCCTTGACGTGCCGTGCCTTCCGTCACACTTGCCTTGCCTTGGTTTGACTTTCCTTACCTGCCTTCCGTTACCCTTTCCTTGCCTTGCCCTGCATTGCCTACCCTTTCGTTGCCTTGCCTTAGCCTAGCCTTGCCTGACCGTGCCTTTCCTTTCGTTACCGTTTCCGTTTCCTTGCCTCGCCGTGCATTGCCTAGCCTTGCGTTGTCGTGCCTTAGCCTTGCCTTGCCTTGTCGTGCCTTCCCTTATCCTTCCCTTACCTTGCCGGGCCTTCAGTTACCCTTGCCTTGCCTTGCTTTGTCTTGCCTTGCCTTGCCTTCCGTTACCCATTCCTTCCCTTGTCGTACATTGCTTGCCTTCCGTTGTCGTGACATAGCCTTGCCTTGCCTTGCCTTAGCCTTGCTTGGCTGGCCTTGCCATGCCGTGCCTTGCCTTCCGTTACGCTTTCATTTTCTTGGCGTGCATTGCCTAGCCTTGCGTTCTCGTGCCTTAGCCTTGCCTCCCCTTGCCTTAGCCTTGCTTGGCGTCCCTTGCCTTAGCCTTGCCTAGCCTTGCGTTGTCGTGCCTCAGCCTTACCTTGCCTAGCCGTGCCTTGCCTTGTCCTTCCCTTGCCTTGCCGTGCCTTCCGTTCCCCTTGCCTTGCCTTGCCTTGCCTTCCCTTGCTTTGCCTTGCCTTGCCTTCCTTTGCCTTGCCTTGCCTTCCGTTGTCCTTTTGTTGCCTTGCCGTACATTTCCTAGCCTTGCCTTGTTGTGCCTTAGCCTTGCCTTGCCTGACCATGCCTTTCCTTGCGTTACCGTTTCCTTGCCTTGCCGTGCATTGCCTAGCCTTGCGTTGTCGTGCCTTATCCTTGCCTTTCCTTGCCGTGCCTTGCCTTGTCCTTACCTTACCTTGCTGTGCCTTCCGTAACCCTTTCCTTGCATTGCCGTGCATTACCTAGCCTTGCCTTCTCGTGCCATAGACTTGCCTTGCCTTGCCTTAGCCTTGCTTGGCTGGCCTTGCCTTGCCGTGCCTTGCTTTCCGTTACCCTTGCCTGGCCTTCCTTTCCCTTGCCTTGCCTTCCGTTGCCCTTTCCTTGCCTTGCCGTGCGTTCCTTTACCCTTGCCTGGCCTTGCTTTGCCTTGCCTTGCCTTCCATTACCCTTTCCTTGCCTTGGCGTGCATTGCCTAGCTTTGCGTTGTCGTGCCATAGACTTGCCTTGCCTTGCCTTAGCCTTGCTTGGCTTGCCTTGCCTTGCCGTGCCTTCCGTTACCCTTGCCTTGCCTTGCTTTGCATTGCCTTGCCTTCCGTTACCCTTTCCTTGCCTTGCCGTGTATTGCCTAGCATTGCGTTGCCTTTCCTTAGCCTTGCCTTGCCTTGCCGTGCCTTGCCTTCGGTTACACTTGCCTTGCCTTGCTTTGCCTTTTTTGCCTTGCTTTGCCTTGCCTTGTCGTATATTGCCTAGCCTTCCGTTGTCGTGTCATATCCTTGCCTTGCCTTGCCTTAGCCTAGCTTGGCTTGCCTTGCATTGCCGTGCCTTCCATTACCCTTGGCCTGCCTTGCTTTGCCTTGCCGTGCCTTGCCTTCCGTTACCCTTTCCCTGCCTTTTCGTGCATTGCCTAGCCTTGGGTTCTCGTGCCTTAGCCTTGCCTCCCCTTGCCCTAGCCTTCCTTGGCTTCCCTTGCCTTAACACTTCCTAGCGTTGTGTTGTCGTGCCTAAGCGTTGCCTTGCCTTGCCTTGCCGTGCCTTGCCTTGTCCTTCCCTTGCTTTGCCCTGCCTTCCATTCCCCTTGCCTTGCCTTGCCTTGCTTTGCCGTGCCGTGCCTTTCCTTCCGTTACCCTTGCCTGGCCTTGCTTTGCCTTGTCTTGCCTTCCCTTACCCTTTCCTGGACTTTCGGTGCATTGCTTAGCCTTAGACTGCCTTGCCTGACCCTTGCCTTGCCTTGCCGTGCCTTGCCTTCCGTTACGCTTTCCTTGCTTTGGCGTGCATTGCCTAGCCTTGCATTCTCGTGCTTTAGCATTGCCTCCCCTTGCCTTAGCCTTGCTTGTCGTCCCTTGCCTTAACGTTGCCTAGCCTTGCGTTGTCGGGCCTTAGCCTTACCTTGCCTGGCCGTGCCTTGCCTTGTCCTTCCCTTGCCTTGCCGTGCCTTCCGTTCCCCTTGCCTTGCCTTGCCTTGCCTTCCCTTGCTTTGCCTTGCCTTGCCTTCCTTTGCCTTGCCTTGCCTTCCGTTGACCTTTCGTTGCCTTGCCGTACATTTCCTTGCCTTGCCTTGTCGTGCCTTGCCTTCGGTTACACTTGCCTTGCATTGCTATGCCTTGCCTTCCATTTCATTCAGTTACCCTTTCCTTGCCTTGCCGTGCATTGCCTAGCCTTGCGTTTTCGTGCCTTAGCCTTGCCTTGCCTTGCCGTGCCCTGACTTCCGTTATCATTCCTTGTCTTGCCCTGCATTGCCTAGCCTTGCGTTGTCGTGCCTTAGCCTTCCCTTTCCTTGCCGTCCCTTGCCTTCTGTTACACTTTCCTTGCCTTGCCGTGCATTGCCTAGCCTTTCGTTGCCTTGCCTTAGCCTTGCTTTGCCGTGCCGTGCCTTCCGTTACCCTTGCCTTGCCTTACCTTGCCTTCCTTGCCTTCCGTTACCGATTTCCTTGCCTTGCTTTGCATTGCCTAGACTTGCGTTGTCGTGCCTTAGTTTTGCCTTGCCTGACCGGGCCTTTCCTTGCGTTACTGTTTACTTGCCTTGCCATGCATTGCCTAGCCTTCCGTTGTCGTGCCTTAGCCTTGCCTTGCCGTGCCGTGCCTTCCGTTACCCTTGCCTTGCCTTGATTTCTCTTGCCTTGCCTTGCTTTCCGTTACCCTTTCCATGCCTTGTCGTATATTGCCTAGCCATCCGTTGTCGTGCCAAAGCCTTGCCTTGCCTTGCCTGAGCCTGGCTTGGCTTGCCGTGCATTGCCGTGCCTTCCGTTACCCTTGCCTTGCCTTGCCGTGCCTTCACTTACCCTTGCCTTCTCTTGCTTTGCCTTGCCTTGCCTTGCCTTCCGTTACACTTTCCTTGCTTTGCCGTGCATTGACTTGCCTTGCGTTGTCGTGCGTTAGCCTTGTCTCCCCTTGCCTTAGCCTTGCGTGGCTTGCCTTGCCTTAACCTTGCCTTGCCTTGCCTTGCCGTATATTCCGTTCCGCTTGCTTTCCCTTGCTTTGCCTTGCCTTGCCTTGCCTTCCGTTACCCTTTCCTTGCATTGCCGTGCATTACCTAGCCTTGCGTTGTCGTGCCATAGCCTTGCCTTGACTTGCCTTAGCCTTGCTTGGCTGGCCTTGCCTTGCCGTGCCTTGCCTTCCGTTACGCTTTCCTTTCCTTGGCGTGCATTGCCTATCCTTGCGTTCTCGTGCCTTAGCCTTGATTCCCCTTGCCTTAGCCTTGCTTGGCGTCCCTTGCCTTAGCCTTGCCTAGCCTTGCGTTGTCGTGCCTCAGCCTTACCTTCCCTAGCCGTGCCTTGCCTTGTCCTTCCCTTGCCTTGCCGTGCCTTCCGTTCCCCTTGCATTGCCTTGCCTTGCCTTCCGTTCCCCTTGCATTGCCTTGCTTTCCCTTGCCTTGCCTTGCTTCCGTTACACTTTCCTTGCCTTGCCATGCATTGCCTAGCCTTTCGTTGCCTTGCCTGAGCCTTGCCTTGCCTTGCCTGTTCGTGCCTTTCCATGCGTTACCGTTTCCTTTCCACGACGTGCATTGCCTAGCCTCGCGTTGTCGTGCCTTAGCCTTGCCTTGCCTTGTCGTGCCTTCCCTTTTCCTTCCCTTACCTTGACGGTTCTTCCGTTACCCTTGCCTTGCCTTGCTTTGTCTTGCCTTGCCTTGCCTTCCGTTACCCATTCCTTCCCTTGTCGTACATTGCTTGCCTTCCGTTGTCGTGCCATAACCTTGCCTTGCCTTGCCTTAGCCTAGCTTGGCTTGCCTTGCATTGCCGTGCTTTCTATTACCCTTGCCTTCCCTTGCTTTGCCTTGCCTTGCCTTCGTTTGCCTTGCCTTGCTTTCCGTTGACCTTTCGTTGCCTTGCCGTACATTTCCTAGCCTTGCCTTGTCGTGCCTTAGCCTTGCCTTGCCTGACCATGCCTTTCCTTGCGTTACCGTTTCCTTGCCTTGCCGTGCATTGCCTAGCCTTGCGTTGTCGTGCCTTATCCTTGCCGTGCCTTACCTTGTCCTTACCTTACCTTGCTGTGACTTCCGTTACCCTTTCCTTGCATTGCCGTGCATTACCTAGCCTTTCCTTGTCGTGCCATAGACTTGCCTTGCCTTGCCTTAGCTTTGCTTGGCTGGCCTTGCCTTGCCGTGCCTTGCCTTCCGTTACCCTTGCCTGGCCTTCCTTTGCCTTGCCTTGCCTTCCGTTGCCCTTTCCGTGCCTTGGTGTACATTGCCTAGCCTTGCCTTCTCGTGCTTTAGCCTTGCCTCCCATTGCCTTAGCCTTGCTTGGTGTCCCTTGCCTTAACCTTACCTAGCCTTTTGTTGTAGTTCCTTAGCCTTACCTTGCCTGGCCGTGCCTTGCCTTGGCTTTACCTTGCCTTGCCGTGCCTTCCGTTCCCCTTGCCTTGCCTTCCCGTGCCTTCCGTTGCCCTTGCATTGCCTTGCTTTCCCTTGCCTTGCCTTGCTTCTGTTACAATTTCCTTGCCTTGGCATGCATTGCCTAGCCTTGCGTTGCCTTGCCTTAGACTTGCCTTGCCTTGACGTGCCGTGCCTTCCGTCACACTTGCCTTGCCTTGGTTTGACTTTCCTTACCTGCCTTCCGTTACCCTTTCCTTGCCTTGCCCTGCATTTCCTACCCTTTTGTTGCCTTGCCTTAGCCTAGCCTTGCCTGACCGTGCCTTTCCTTTCGTTACCGTTTCCGTTTCCTTGCCTCGCCGTGCATTGCCTAGCCTTGCGTTGTCGTGCCTTAGCCTTGCCTTGCCTTGTCGTGCCTTCCCTTATCCTTCCCTTACCTTGCCGGGCCTTCAGTTACACTTGCCTTGCCTTGCTTTGTCTTGCCTTGCCTTGCCTTCCGTTAAACATTCCTTCCCTTGTCGTACATTGCCTTGCCTTCCGTTGTCATGCCATAGCCTTGCCTTGCCTTGCCTTAGCCTAGCTTGGCTTGCCTTGCATTGCCGTGCCTTCCATTAACCCTGGCTTGCCTTGCTTTGCCTTGCCTTGCCTTGCCTTCCGTTACCCATTCCTTCTCTTGTCGTACATTGCCTTGCCTTCCGTTGTCGTGCCATAGCCTTTCCTTGCCTTGCCTTGCCTTGCCTTAGCCTAGCTTGGCTTGCCTTGCATTGCCCTGCCTTCCATTACCCCTGGCTTGCCTTGCTTTGCCTTGCCTTGCCTTGCCTTCCATTGCCCTTTCTTGCCTTTCCGTGCATTGCCTAGCCTTGCGTTTCCTTGACTTAACCTTGCCTTGACTTGCCGTGCCGTGCCTAGCTTTACGCTTTCCTTGCCTTGCCGTGCATTGCCTAGCCTTGCGTTGCATTGCCTTAGCCTTGCCTTGCCTTACCCTGCCTTGCCTTGTCCTTCCCTTACACTTGCCTTGCCTTCCTTTGTCTTGCCTTGCCTTGCCTTCCGTTACCCGTTCCTTGCCTTGTCGTCCATTGCCTAGCTTTGCTTTGTCGTGCCATAGCCTTGCCTTGCCTTACCTTAGCCTTGCTTGTATTGCCTTGCCTTGCCTTAGCCTTTCCTTGCCTTGCCGTGCCGTGCCTTTTCCTTCCCTTGCCTTGACGTTCCTTCCGTTCCCCTTGCCTTGCCTTGCTTTCCATTGCCTTGCCTTGCCTTCCGTTACCCTTTCCTTGCCTTCCCTTGCTTTGCCTTGCCTTGCCTTGCTTTCCCTTGCCTTGCTTTCCGTTGAACTTTCGTTGCCTTGCCGTGCATTGCCTAGCCTTGCTTTGTCGTGCCTTAGCCTTCCCTTGCCTGACCGTGCCTTGCCTTTTCCTTACCTTACCTTGCTGTGCCTTCCGTTACCCTTGCCTTGCCTTTCGCACATTGCCTAGCCTTCCGTTGTCGTGCCATATGCTTGCCTTGCCTTGCCTTGCCTTAGCGTAGCTTGGTTTGCCTTGCATTGCCGTGCCTTCTGTTACCCTTTCCCTTCCTTGCTTAGCCTTGCCGTGCCTTGCCTTCCGTTACCCTTTCCTTGCCTTGTCGTGCATTGCCTAGCCTTGGGTTCTCGTGCCTTAGCCTTGCCTCCCCTTGCCCTAGCCTTGCTTGGGTTCCCTTGCCTTAACATTGACTAGCCTTGTGTTGTCGTGCCTTAGCCTTGCCTTGCCTTGCCGTCCCTTGCCCTGTCCTTCCCTTGCCTTGCCGTGCCTTCCGTTACCCTTTCCTTGCCTTTCCTTGCCTTCCGTTACCCTTGCCTTGCCTTGCTTTGCCTTGCCTTGCCTTGCCTTCCGTTACACTTTCCTTGCTTTGCCGTGCATTGCCTAGCCTTGCGTTGTCGTGCCTTAGCCTTGTCTCTCCTTGCCTTAGCCTTGCTTGGCGTGCCTTGCCTTAACCTTCCCTAGCCTTGCGTTGTCGTGCCATAGCCTTGCCTTGCCTTGCCTTAGCCTAGCTTGGCTTGCCTTGCATTGCCATGCCTTCCGTTACCCTTGCCTTGCTTTGCTTTGCCTTGCCTTGCGTTACCCTTGCCTTGCCTTGCCGTGCCTTGCCTTGCCTTCCCTTACCCTTTCCTTGCCTAGACTCCCCTTGTCGTGCCTTAGCCTTGCCTTGCCTGGCCGTTCCTTGCCTTGCGTTACCGTTTCCTTGCCTTGCCGTGCATTGCCTAGCCTTGCGTTGTCGTGCCTAAGCCTTTCCTTGCCTTGCCTTGCCATGCCTTGACTTGTCCTTCCCTTGCTTGCCGTTCCCTCCATTAACCTTGCCTTGCCTACCGTGCCTTCCTTTGCCCTTTCCTTTTCTTGGCGTTTGCCTATCCTTGCGTTCTCGTGCCTTAGCCTTGCCTCCCCTTGTCTTAGCCTTGCTTAGCGTCCCTTGCCTTAGCCTTGCCTAGCCTTGCGTTGTCGTGCCTCAGCGTTACCTTGCCTAGCCGTGCCTTGCCTTGTCCTTACCATGCCTTGCCGTGCCTTCCGTTCCCCTTGCCTTGCCTTGCCTTGCATTCCCTTGCTTTGCCTTGCCTTGCCTTCCTTTGCCTTGCCTTGCCTTCCGTTGACCTTTCGTTGCCTTCCCGTACATTTCCTAGCCTTGCCTTGTCGTGCCTTAGCCTTGCCTTGCCTGACCATGCCTTTCCTTGCATTACCGTTTCCTTGCCTTTCCGTGCATTGCCTAGCCTTGCGTTGTCGTGCCTTATCCTTGCCTTGCCTTGCCGTGCCTTGCCTTGTCCTTACCTTACCTTGCTGTGAATTCCGTTACCCTTTCCTTGCATTGCCGTGCATTACCTAGCCTTGCCTTGTCGTGCCATAGACTTGCCTTGCCTTGCCTTAGCCTTGCTTGGCTGGCATTGCCTTGACGTGCCTTGCCTTCCGTTACCCTTGCCTGGCCTTCCTTTGCCTTGCCTTGCCTTCCGTTGCCCTTTCCATGCCTTGCCGTACGTTCCTTTACCCTTGCCTGGCCTTGCTTTGCCTTGCCTTGCCTTCCATTACCCTTTCCTTGCCTTGGCGTGCATTGCCTAGCTTTCCGTTGTCGTGCCATAGACTTGCCTTGCCTTGCCTTAGCCTTGCTTGGCTTGCCTTGCCTTGCCGTGCCTTCCGTTACCCTTGCGTTGCCTTGCTTTGCCTTACCTTGCCTTGCTTTGCTTTGCCTTGTCGTACATTGCCTAGCCTTCCGTTGTCGTGTCATATCCTTGCCTTGCCTTTCCTTAGCCTAGCTTGGCTTGCCTTGTATTGCCGTGCGTTCCATTACGCTTGGCCTGCCTTGCTTTGCCTTGCCGTGCCTTGCCTTCCGTTACCCTTTCCCTGCCTTGTCGTGCATTGCCTAGCCTTTGGTTCTCGTGCCTTAGCTTTGCCTCCCCTTGCCCTAGCCTTCCTTGGCTTCCCTTGCCTTAACATTTCCTAGCGTTGTGTTGTCGTGCCTTAGCGTTGCCTTGCCTTGCCGTGCCTTGCCTTGTCCTTTCCTTGCCTTGCCGTGCCTTCCATTACCCTTGACTTGCCTTGCTTTGCCTTGATTGCCTTGACTTCCGTTACACTTTCCTTTGTTTTCCGTGCATTGCCTAGCCGTGCGTTGTCGTACATTCTGTTCCCCTTGCCTTGCCTTGCTTTGCCGTGCCGTGCCTTGCCTTCCGTTACCCTTGCCTGGCCTTGCTTTGCCTTGCCTTGCCTTCCGTTACCCTTTGCTTGACTTTCGGTGCATTGCTTATCTTTGCACTGCCTTGCCTGAGCCTTGCCTTGCCTTGCCGTGCCTTGCCTTCCGTTACGCTTTCCTTGCTTTGGCGTCCATTGCCTAGCCGTGCGTTCTCGTGCTTTAGCATTGCCTCCCCTTGCCTTAGCCTTGCTTCGCGTCCCTTGCCTTAACGTTGCCTAGCCTTGTGTTGTCGTGCCTTAGCCTTACCTTGCCTGGCCGTGCCTTGCCTTGTCCTTCCCTTGCCTTGCCGTGACTTCCGTTCCCCTTGCCTTGCCTTGCCGTGCCTTCCGTTACCCTTTCCTTGCCTTGCCGTGCATTGCCTCGCCGTGCGTTGTCGTGCCTTCGCCTTGTCTCCCCTTGACTTAGCCTTGATTGGCTTGCCTTGCCTTAACCTTACCTTCCCTTGCCTTACCTTGCCTTAGATTTTCCTTGCCTTGCCTTGCCGTCGTTGCCTTGTCCTTCCCTTGCCTTGCCGTGCCTTCCATTCCCCTTGCCTTGCCGTGCATTGCCTCGCCGTGCGTTGTCGTGCCTTAGCCTTGCCTTGCCTTGTCGTGCCTTCCCTTTTGCCTCCCTTACCTTGACGGTTCTTCCGTTACCCTTGCCTTGCCTTGCTTTGTCTTGCCTTGCCTTGCCTTCCGTTACCCATTCCTTCCCTTGTCGTACATTGCTTGCCTTCCGTTGTCGTGCCATAGCCTTGCCTCCCCTTGCCTTACCCTTGCTTGGCGTCCCTTGCCTTAACCTTGCCTAGCCTTGCGTTGTCGTGCCTTAGCCTTACCGTGCCTGGCCGTGCCTTGCCTTGTCCTTCCCTTGCCTTGACGTGCCTTCCGATACCCTTTCCTTGCCTTGCCCTGCCTTGCCTAGCCTTTCGTTGCCTTGACTTAGCCTTGCCTTGCCTTGCCTGACAGTGCCTTTCCTTGCGTTACCGTTTCCTTGCCCCGCCGTGCATTGCCTAGCCTCGCGTTGTCGTGCCTTAGCCTTGCCTTGCATTGTCGTGCCTTCCCTTGTCCTTGGCTTACATTGCCGGGCCTTCCGTTACCCTTGCCTTGCCTTGCTTTGTCTTGCCGTGCCTTGCCTTCCATTGCCCTTTCTTCCCTTACCGTGCATTGCCTAGCCTTGCGTTGCCTTGCCTTAGACTTGCCTTTTCTTGCCGTGCCGTGTCTTCCGTTAGCCTTTCGTTCACTTGCCGGGCATTGCCTAGCCTTGCGTTGTCGTGCCTTAGCCTTGCCTTGCCTGGCCGTGCCTTGCCTATCTTTACCCTTCCCTTGCATTGCCGTGCATTGCCTAACTTTGCGTTGTCGTGCCTTAGCCTTGTCTCGCCTTACCTTAGCCTTCATTGGCTTGCCTTGCCGTAACCTTGTCTTGCCTTGCCTTGCCTTAGCCTTTCCTTGCCTTGCCGTGCCGTGCCTTGTCCTTCCCTTGCCTTGACGTTCATTCCGTTACCCTTGCCTTGCCTTGCTTTCCATTGCCTTGCCTTGCATTCCGTTACCCTTTCCTTGCCTTGTCGTGCATTGCCTAGCCTTGCGTTGTCGTGCCTTAGCCTTCCCTTGCCTGACCGTGCCTTTCCTTGCGTTACCGTTTCCTTGCCTGGCCGTGCGTTGCCTAGCCTTGAGTTGTAGTGCCTTATCGTTGCCTTGCCTTGCCTTGTCCTTACCTTACCATGCTGTGCCTTCCGTTACCCCTTTTCCTTGCCTTTCGCACATTGCCTAGCCTTCCATTGTCGTGCCATATCCTTGCCTTGCCTTGACTTAGCGTAGCTTGGCTTGCCTTGCATTGCCCTGCCTTCCGTTACCCTTTCCCTGCCTTGCTTTGCCTTGCCGTGCCTTGCCTTCCGTTACCCTTTCCTTGCCTTGTGGTGCATTGCCTAGCCTTGGGTTCTCGTGCCTTAGCCTTGCCTCCCTTTGCTCTAGCCTTGCTTGGCGTCCCTTGCCTTAACCTTACCTAGCCTTTTGTTGTAGTTCCTTAGCCTTACCTTGCCTGGCCGTGCCTTGCCTTGTCCTTCCCTTGCCTTGCCGTGACTTCCGTTCCCCTTGCCTTGCCTTGCCGTGCCTTCCGTTACCCTTTCCTTGCCTCCGCGTGCATTGCCTAGCCTCGCGTTGTCATGCCTTAGCCTTGCCTTGCCTGGCCGTGCCTTGCCTTGCGTTACCCTTTCCTTGCCTTGCCGTGCATTGCCTAGCCTTGCCTTGTCGTGCCATAAACTTGCCTTCCCTTGCCGTGCTTTGCCTTCCGTTACGCTTTCCTTGCCTTGGCGTGCATTGCCTAGCCTTGCGTTCTCGTGCTTTAGCCTTGCCTCCCATTGCCTTAGCCTTGCTTGGCGTCCCTTGCCTTAACCTTACCTAGCCTTTTGTTGTAGTTCCTTAGCCTTACCTTGCCTGGCCGTGCCTTGCCTTGGCTTTACCTTGCCTTGCCGTGCCTTCCGTTCCCCTTGCCTTGCCTTCCCGTGCCTTCCGTTGCCCTTGCATTGCCTTGCTTTC
The DNA here is from genome assembly GCF_037893015.1 of Macrotis lagotis. Classification (NCBI taxonomy): domain Eukaryota; kingdom Metazoa; phylum Chordata; class Mammalia; order Peramelemorphia; family Peramelidae; genus Macrotis; species Macrotis lagotis. Next base: position 139,322 of record NW_027422271.1, on the reverse strand, counting down.
CCTTGCCTTGCCTTTCTTCCGTTACAATTTCCTTGCCTTGCCATGCATTGCCTAGCCTTGCGTTGCCTTGCCTTAGACTTGCCTTGCCTTGCCGTGCCGTGCCTTCCGTCACACTTGCCTTCCCTTGGTTTGCCTTGCCTTGCCTTGCCTTCCGTTACCCTTTCCTTGCCTTGCCCTGCATTGCCTAGCCTTTCGTTGCCTTGCCTTAGCCTAGCCTTGCCTTGCCGTGCTTTGCCTTCCGTTACGCTTTCCTTGCCTTGGCGTGCATTGCCTAGCTTTGCTTTGTCGTGCCATAGCTTTGCCTTGCCTTACCTTAGCCTTGCTTGTCTTGCCTTGCCTTGCCTTAGCCTTTCCTTGCCTTGCCGTGCCGTGCCTTTGCCTTCCCTTGCCTTGACGTTCCTTCCGTTACCCTTGCCTTGCCTTGCTTTCCATTGACTTGCCTTGCCTTCCGTTACCCATTCCTTCCCTTGTCGTACATTGCTTGCCTTCCGTTGTCATGCCATAGCCTTGCCTTGCCTTGCCTTAGCCTTGCTTGGCTGGCCTTGCCTTGCCGTGCCTTGCCTTCCGTTACGCTTTCCTTTTCTTGGCGTGCATTGCCTATCCTTGCGTTCTCGTGCCTTAGCCTTGCCTCCCCTTGTCTTAGCCTTGCTTAGCGTCCCTTGCCTTAGCCTTGCCTAGCCTTGCGTTGTCGTGCCTCAGCCTTACCTTGCCTAGCCGTGCCTTGCCTTGTCCTTACCTTGCCTTGCCGTGCCTTCCGTTCCCCTTGCCTTGCCTTGCCTTGCCTTCCCTTGCTTTGCCTTGCCTTGCCTTCCTTTGCCTTGCCTTGCCTTCCGTTGACCTTTCGTTGCCTTCCCGTACATTTCCTAGCCTTGCCTTGTCGTGCCTTAGCCTTGCCTTGCCTGACCATGCCTTTCCTTGCATTACCGTTTCCTTGCCTTTCCGTGCATTGCCTAGCCTTGCGTTGTCGTGCCTTATCCTTGCCTTGCCTTGCCGTGCCTTGCCTTGTCCTTACCTTACCTTGCTGTGACTTCCGTTACCCTTTCCTTGCATTGCCGTGCATTACCTAGCCTTGCCTTGTCGTGTCATAGACTTGCCTTGCCTTGCCTTAGCCTTGCTTGGCTGGCCTTCCCTTGCCGTGCCTTGCCTTCCGTTACCCTTGCCTGGCCTTCCTTTGCCTTGCCTTGCCTTCCGTTACACTTTCCTTGCTTTGCCGTGCATTGCTTAGCCTTGTTTTGTCGTGCCTTAGGCTTGTCTCTCTTTGCCTTAGCCTTGCTTGGCTTGCCTTGCCTTAACCTTGCCTTTCCTTGCGTTGCCTTGCCTTAGCCTTGCCTTGCCTTGCCGTGTCTTGCCTAGTCCTTCCCTTGCCTTGCCGTGCCTTCTGTTCCCCTTGCCTTGCCTTGCTTTGCCGTGCCGTGCCGTGCCTTGCCTTCCGTTACCCTTCCCTGGCCTTGCTTTGCCTTGCTTTGCCTTCTGTTATCCTTTCCTGGCCTTTCGGTGCATTGCTTAGCCTTGCATTGCCTTGCCTGAGTCTTGCCTTGCCTTGCCGTGCCTTGCCTTCCATTACGCTTTTCTTGCTTTGGCGTGCATTGCCTAGCCTTGCGTTCTCGTGCTTTAGCATTGCCTCCCCTTGCCTTACCCTTGCTTGACGTCCCTTGCCTTAACCTTGCCTAGCCTTGCGTTGTCGTGCCTTAGCCTTACCGTGCCTGGCCGTGCCTTGCCTTGTCCTTCCCTTGCATTGCCGTGCCTTCCGTTACCCTTGCCATGCATTGCCTAGCCTTTCGTTGCCTTGCCTGAGCCTTGCCTTGCTTTGCCTGATCGTGCCTTTCCATGCGTTACCGTTTCCTTTCCACGATTTGCACTGCCTAGCCTAGCGTTGTCGTGCCGTAGCCTTGCCTTGCCTTGTCGTGCCTTCACTTTCCCTTCCCTTACCTTGACGGTTCTTCCGTTACCCTTGCCTTGCCTTGCTTTGTCTTGCCTTGCCTTGCCTTCCGTTACCCATTCCTTCCCTTGTCGTACATTGCTTGCCTTCCGTTGTCGTGCCATAGCCTTGGCTTGCCTTGCCTTAGCCTTGCTTGGCTGCCCTTCCCTTGCCGTGCCTTGCCTTCCGTTACGCTTTCCTTTTCTTGGCGTGCATTGCCTATCCTTGCGTTCTCGTGCCTTAGCCTTGCCTCCCCTTGTCTTAGCCTTGCTTAGCGTCCCTTGCTTTAGCCTTGCCTAGCCTTGCGTTGTCGTGCCTCAGCGTTACCTTGCCTAGCCGTGCCTTGCCTTGTCCTTACCATGCCTTGCCGTGCCTTCCGTTCCCTTTGCCTTGCCTTGCATTCCCTTGCTTTGCCTTGCCTTGCCTTCCTTTGCCTTGCCTTGCCTTCCGTTGACCTTTCGTTGCCTTCCCGTACATTTCCTAGCCTTGCCTTTTCGTGCCTTAGCCTTGCCTTGCCTGACCATGCCTTTCCTTTCATTACCGTTTCCTTGCCTTTCCGTGCATTGCCTAGCCTTGCGTTGTCGTGCCTTATCCTTGCCTTGCCTTGCCGTGCCTTGCCTTGTCCTTCCCTTACCTTGCCGTGACTTCCGTTACCCTTTCCTTGCATTGCCGTGCATTACCTAGCCTTGCCTTGTCGTGCCATAGACTTGCCTTGCCTTGCCTTAGCCTTGCTTGGCTGGCATTGCCTTGACGTGCCTTGCCTTCCGTTACCCTTGCCTGGCCTTCCTTTGCCTTGCCTTGCCTTCCGTTGCCCTTTCCTTGCCTTGCCGTACGTTCCTTTACCCTTGCCTGGCCTTGCTTTGCCTTGCCTTGCCTTCCATTACCCTTTCCTTGCCTTGGCGTGCATTGCCTAGCTTTCCGTTGTCGTGCCATAGACTTGCCTTGCCTTGCCTTAGCCTTGCTTGACTTGCCTTGCCTTGCCGTGCCTTCCGTTACCCTTGCGTTGCCTTGCTTTGCCTTACCTTGCCTTGCTTTGCTTTGCCTTGTCGTACATTGCCTAGCCTTCCGTTGTCGTGTCATATCCTTGCCTTGCCTTTCCTTAGCCTAGCTTGGCTTGCCTTGTATTGCCGTGCCTTCCATTACGCTTGGCCTGCCTTGCTTTGCCTTGCCGTGCCTTGCCTTCCGTTACCCTTTCCCTGCCTTGTCGTGCATTGCCTAGCCTTTGGTTCTCGTGCCTTAGCTTTGCCTCCCCTTGCCCTAGCCTTCCTTGGCTTCCCTTGCCTTAACATTTCCTAGCGTTGTGTTGTCGTGCCTTAGCGTTGCCTTGCCTTGCCGTGCCTTGCCTTGTCCTTTCCTTGCCTTGCCGTGCCTTCCATTACCCTTGACTTGCCTTGCTTTGCCTTGATTGCCTTGACTTCCGTTACACTTTCCTTTGTTTTCCGTGCATTGCCTAGCCGTGCGTTGTCGTACATTCTGTTCCCCTTGCCTTGCCTTGCTTTGCCTTGCCGTGCCTTGCCTTCCGTTACCCTTGCCTGGCCTTGCTTTGCCTTGCCTTGCCTTCCGTTACCCTTTCCTTGCCTTTCGGTGCATTGCTTAGCTTTGCGTTGCCTTGCCTTAGCCTTGCCTTGCCTTGCCGTGCCTTGCCTTCCGTTACACTTTCGTTGACTTTGCGTGCATTGCCTAGCCGTTCGTTCTCCTGCCTTATCTTTGCATCCCCTTGCCTTAGCCTTGATTGGCGTCCCTTGCCTTAAACTTGCCTAGCCTTGTGTTATCGTGCCTTAGCCTTACCTTGCCTGGCAGTGCCTTGCCTTGTCCTTCCCTTTCCTTGCCGTGCCTTCCATTCCCCTTGCCTTACCTTGCCTTGCCTTCCGTTACCCTTTCCTTGCCTTGCCGTGCATTGCCTAGCCTTGCGTTGTCGTGCCTTAGCCTTGTCTCCCCTTGCCTTAGCCTTGATTGGCTTGCCTTGCCTTAACCTTCCCTTCCCTTGCCTTACCTTGCCTTAGATTTTCCTTGCCTTGCCTTGCCGTCGTTGCCTTGTCCTTCCCTTGCCTTGCCGTGCCTTCCATTCCCCTTGCCTTGCCGTGCATTGCCTCGCCGTGCGTTGTCGTGCCTTAGCCTTGCCTTGCCTTGTCGTGCCTTCCCTTTTGCCTCCCTTACCTTGACGGTTCTTCCGTTACCCTTGCCTTGCCTTGCTTTGTCTTGCCTTGCCTTGCCTTCCGTTACCCATTCCTTCCCTTGTCGTACATTGCCTTGCCTTCCGTTGTCGTGCCATAGCCTTGCCTCCCCTTGCCTTAGCCTTGCTTGGCGTCCCTTGCCTTAACGTTGCCTAGCCTTGCGTTGTCGTGCCTTAGCCTTACCGTGCCTGGCCGTGCCTTGCCTTGTCCTTCCCTTGCCTTGACGTGCCTTCCGTTACCCTTTCCTTGCCTTGCCCTGCCTTGCCTAGCCTTGCGTTGCCTTGCCTTAGCCTTGCCTTGCCTTGCCTGACCGTGCCTTTCCTTGCGTTACCGTTCCCTTGCCTTGCCGTGCATTGCCTAGCCTTGCATTGTCGTGCCTTAGCCTTGCCTTGCCTTGTCGTGCCTTGCCTTGTCCTTACCTTACCTTGCCGTGCCTTCCGTTACCCTTGCCTTGCCTTGCTTTGCCTTGCCGTGCCTTGCCTTCCGTTGCCCTTTCCTTGCCTTGCCGTGCATTGCCTAGCCTTGCGTTGCCTTGCCTTAGCCTTGCCTTGCCTTGCCGTGCCGTGCCTTCCGTTAGCCTTTCGTTGCCTTGCCGTGCATTGCCTAGCCTTGCGTTGTCGTGCCTTAGCCTTGCCTTGCCTGGCCGTGCCTTGCCTATCTTTACCCTTCCCTTGCATTGCCGTGCATTGCCTAACTTTGCGTTGTCGTGCCTTAGCCTTGTCTCGCCTTACCTTAGCCTTCATTGGCTTGCCTTGCCGTAACCTTGCCTTGCCTTGCCTTGCCTTGCCTTGCCTTAGCCTTTCCTTGCCTTGCCGTGCCTTGCCTTGTCCTTCCCTTGCCTTGCCGTTCCTTCCGTTACCCTTGCCTTGCCTTGCTTTGCCTTGCCTTGCCTTGCCTTCCGTTACCCTTTCCTTGCCTTGCCGTGCATTGCCTAGCCTTGCGTTGTCGTGCCTTAGCCTTGCCTTGCCTGACCGTGCCTTTCCTTGCGTTACCGTTTCCTTGCCTTGCCGTGCATTGCCTAGCCTTGTCGTGCCTTAGCGTTGCCTTGCCTTGCCTTGTCCTTACCTTACCATGCTGTGCCTTCCGTTACCCCTTTTCCTTGCCTTTCGCACATTGCCTAGCCTTCCATTGTCGTGCCATATCCTTGCCTTGCCTTGCCTTGACTTAGCGTAGCTTGGCTTGCCTTGCATTGCCCTGCCTTCCGTTACCCTTTCCCTGCCTTGCTTTGCCTTGCCTTGCCTTGCCTTCCGTTACCCTTTCCTTGCCTTGTGGTGCATTGCCTAGCCTTGGGTTCTCGTGCCTTAGCCTTGCCTCCCTTTGCTCTAGCCTTGCTTGGCGTCCCTTGCCTTAACCTTGCCTAGCCTTGTGTTATCGTGCCTTAGCCTTACCTTGCCTGGCCGTGCCTTGCCTTGTCCTTCCCTTGCCTTGCCGTGCCTTCCGTTCCCCTTGCCTTGCCTTGCCGTGCCTTCCGTTACCCTTTCCTTGCCTCCGCGTGCATTGCCTAGCCTCGCGTTGTCATGCCTTAGCCTTGCCTTGCCTGGCCGTTGCCTTGCCTTGCGTTACCCTTTCCTTGCCTTGCCGTGCATTGCCTAGCCTTGCCTTGTTCGTGCCATAAACTTGCCTTCCCTTGCCGTGCTTTGCCTTCCGTTACGCTTTCCTTGCCTTGGCGTGCATTGCCTAGCCTTGCGTTCTCGTGCTTTAGCCTTGCCTCCCATTGCCTTAGCCTTGCTTGGCGTCCCTTGCCTTAACCTTACCTAGCCTTTTGTTGTAGTTCCTTAGCCTTACCTTGCCTGGCCGTGCCTTGCCTTGGCTTTACCTTGCCTTGCCGTGCCTTCCGTTCCCCTTGCCTTGCCTTCCCGTGCCTTCCGTTGCCCTTGCATTGCCTTGCTTTCCCTTGCCTTGCCTTGCTTCCGTTACACTTTCCTTGCCTTGCCGTGCATTGCCTAGCCTTGCGTTGCCTTGCCTTAGCCTTGCCTTGCCTTGCCGTTCCGTGCCTTCCGTTACACTTGCCTTGCCTTGCTTTGCCTGGCCTTGCCTTGCCTTCCGTTTCCCTTTCCTTGCCTTGGCGTGCATTGCCTAGCCTTGCGTTCTCTTGCCTTAGCCCTGCCTTGCCTTGCCGTGCTTTGCCTTCCTTTACCCTTTCCTTGCCTTTCCGTGCATTGCCTAGCTTTGCTTTGTCGTGCCATAGCTTTGCCTTGCCTTACCTTAGCCTTGCTTGTCTTGCCTTGCCTTGCCTTAGCCTTTCCTTGCCTTGCCGTGCCGTGCCTTTTCCTTCCCTTGCCTTGACGTTCCTTCCGTTACCCTTGCCTTGCCTTGCTTTCCATTGACTTGCCTTGCCTTCCGTTACCCATTCCTTCCCTTGTCGTACATTGCTTGCCTTCCGTTGTCCTTAGCCTAGCTTGGCTTGCCTCGCCTTCCATTACCCTTGGCCTGCCTTGCTTTGCCTTGCCGTGCCTTGCCTTCCGTTATGCCTTGTCGTGCATTTCCTAGCCTTGGGTTCTCGTCCCTTAGCCTTGTCCTGCTTTATTACCTTGCCTGGCCGTGCCTTGCCTTGTGCTTCCCTTGCCTTGCCATGCCTTCCGCCTTGCCATGCATTGCCTAGGCTTTCGTTGCCTTGCCTGAGCCTTGCCTTGCTTTGCCTGATCGTGCCTTTCCATGCGTTACCGTTTCCTTTCCACGACGTGCATTGCCTAGCCTTGCGTTGTCGTGCCTTAGCCTTGCCTTGCCTTGTCGTGCCTTCCCTTTTCCTTCCCTTACCTTGACGGTTCTTCCGTTACCCTTGCCTTGCCTTGTTTTGTCTTGCCTTGCCTTGCCTTCCGTTACCCATTCCTTCCCTTGTCGTACATTGCTTGCCTTCCGTTGTCATTCCATAGCCTTGCCTTGCCTTGCCTTAGCCTTGCTTGGCTGGCCTTGCCTTGCCGTGCCTTGCCTTCCGTTACGCTTTCCTTTTCTTGGCGTGCATTGCCTATCCTTGCGTTCTCGTGCCTTAGCCTTGCCTCCCCTTGTCTTAGCCTTGCTTAGCGTCCCTTGCTTTAGCCTTGCCTAGCCTTGCGTTGTCGTGCCTCAGCCTTGCCTTGCCTTGCTGGGCCTTGCCTTGTCCTTACCTTACCTTGCCGTGCCTTCCGTTCCCCTTGCCTTGCCTTGCCTTGCCTTGCCTTGCTTTGCCTTGCCTTGCCTTCCTTTGCCTTGCCTTGCCTTCCGTTGACCTTTCGTTGCCTTCCCGTACATTTCCTAGCCTTGCCTTGTCGTGCCTTAGCCTTGCCTTGCCTGACCGTGCCTTTCCTTGCATTACCGTTTCCTTGCCTTGCCGTGCATTGCCTAGCCTTGCGTTGTCGTGCCTTAGCCTTGCCTTGCCTTGCCGTGCCTTGCCTTCCCTTACCTTACCTTGCCGTTACCGTTACCCTTTCCTTGCATTGCCGTGCATTACCTAGCCTTGCGTTGTCGTGCCATAGCCTTGCCTTGCCTTGCCTTAGCCTTGTTTGGCTGGCCTTGCCTTGCCGTGCCTTGCCTTCCGTTACCCTTGCCTGGCCTTGCTTTGCCTTGCCTTGCCTTCCGTTAAACTTTCCTTGCCTTGCGGTGCATTGCTTAGCCTTGCTTGGCTTGCCTTGCCTTAACCTTGCCTTTCCTTGCGTTGCCTTGCCTTAGCCTTGCCTTGCCTTGCCGTGCCTTGCCTTGTCCTTCCCTTGCCTTGCCGTGCCTTCTGTTCCCCTTGCCTTGCCTTGCTTTGCCGTGCCGTGCCTTGCCTTCCGTTACCCTTGCCTGGCCTTGCTTTGCCTTGCATTGAATTCCGTTACCCTTTACTTGCATTGCGGTGCATTGCTTAGCCTTGCGTTGCCTTGCTTTAGCCTTGCGTTGCCTTGCCGTGCCTTGCCTTCCATTACCCTTTCCTTGCTTTGCCGTGCATTGCCTAGCCTTGCGTTTTCGTGCCTTAGCATTGCCTCCCCTTGCCTTACCCTTGCTTGACGTCCCTTGCCTTAACCTTGCCTAGCCTTGCGTTGTCGTGCCTTAGCCTTACCTTGCCTGGCCGTGCCTTGCCTTGTCCTTCCCTTGCATTGCCGTGCCTTCCGTTACCCTTGCCATGCATTGCCTAGCCTTTCGTTGCCTTGCCTGAGCCTTGCCTTGCTTTGCCTGATCGTGCCTTTCCATGCGTTACCGTTTCCTTTCCACGATTTGCACTGCCTAGCCTAGCGTTGTCGTGCCGTAGCCTTGCCTTGCCTTGTCGTGCCTTCACTTTCCCTTCCCTTACCTTGACTGTTCTTCCGTTAAACTTGCCTTGCCTTGCTTTGTCTTGCCTTGCCTTGCCTTCCGTTACCCATTCCTTCCCTTGTCGTACATTGCTTGCCTTCCGTTGTCGTGCCATAGCCTTGGCTTGCCTTGCCTTAGCCTTGCTTGGCTGGCCTTGCCTTGCCGTGCCTTGCCTTCCGTTACGCTTTCCTTTTCTTGGCGTGCATTGCCTATCCTTGCGTTCTCGTGCCTTAGCCTTGCCTCCCCTTGTCTTAGCCTTGCTTAGCGTCCCTTGCTTTAGCCTTGCCTAGCCTTGCGTTGTCGTGCCTCAGCGTTACCTTGCCTAGCCGTGCCTTGCCTTGTCCTTACCATGCCTTGCCGTGCCTTCCGTTCCCCTTGCCTTGCCTTGCCTTGCATTCCCTTGCTTTGCCTTGCCTTGCCTTCCTTTGCCTTGCCTTGCCTTCCGTTGACCTTTCGTTGCCTTCCCGTACATTTCCTAGCCTTGCCTTTTCGTGCCTTAGCCTTGCCTTGCCTGACCATGCCTTTCCTTGCATTACCGTTTCCTTGCCTTTCCGTGCATTGCCTAGCCTTGCGTTGTCGTGCCTTATCCTTGCCTTGCCTTGCCGTGCCTTGCCTTGTCCTTACCTTACCTTGCTGTGACTTCCGTTACCCTTTCCTTGCATTGCCGTGCATTACCTAGCCTTGCGTTGTCGTGCCATAGCCTTGCCTTGCCTTGCCTTAGCCTTGATTGGCTGGCATTGCCTTGCCGTGCCTTGCCTTCCGTTACCCTTGCCTGGCCTTTCTTTGCCTTGCCTTGCCTTCCGTTGCCCTTTCCATGCCTTGCCGTACGTTCCTTTACCCTTGCCTGGCCTTGCTTTGCCTTGCCTTGCCTTCCGTTACCCTTTCCTTGCCTTGCCGTGCATTGCCTAGCCTTGCGTTGCCTTGCCTTGCCTTTCCCTTGCCTTGCCGTGCCTTCCGTTACCCTTGCCTTGCCTTGCTTTGCCTTGCCTTGCCTTGCCTTTGCCTTTCCTTGCCTTGTCGTACATTACCTAGCCTTCCGTTGTCGTGCCATAGCCTTGCCTTGCCTTGCCTTAGCCCAACTTGGCTTGCCTTGCATTGCCGTGCGTTCCGTTACACTTGCCTTGCCTTGCTTTGCCTTGCCGTGCCTTGCCTTCCGTTACCCTTTCCTTGCCTTGCCGTGCATTGCCTAGCCTTGCGTTCTCGTGCCTTAGCTTTGCCTCCCCTTGCCTTAGCCTTCCTTGGCTTCCCTTGCCTTAACATTTCCTAGCGTTGTGTTGTCGTGCCTTAGCGTTGCCTTGCCTTGCCGTGCCTTGCCTTGTCCTTTCCTTGCCTTGCCGTGCCTTCCATTACCCTTGACTTGCCTTGCTTTGCCTTGATTGCCTTGACTTCCGTTACACTTTCCTTTGTTTTCCGTGCATTGCCTAGCCGTGCGTTGTCGTACCTTCTGTTCCCCTTGCCTTGCCTTGCTTTGCCGTGCCGTGCCTTGCCTTCCGTTACCCTTGCCTGGCCTTGTTTTGCCTTGCCTTGCCTTCCGTTACCCTTTCCTTGACTTTCGGTGCATTGCTTAGCCTTGCACTGCCTTGCCTGAGCCTTGCCTTGCCTTGCCGTGCCTTGCCTTCCGTTACGCTTTCCTTGCTTTGGCGTCCATTGCCTAGCCGTGCGTTCTCGTGCTTTAGCATTGCCTCCCCTTGCCTTAGCCTTGCTTCGCGTCCCTTGCCTTAACGTTGCCTAGCCTTGTGTTGTCGTGCCTTAGCCTTACCTTGCCTGGCCGTGCCTTGCCTTGTCCTTCCCTTGCCTTGCCGTGCCTTCCGTTACCCTTGCCTTGCCTTGCCGTGCCTTCCGTTACCCTTTCCTTGCCTTGCCGTGCATTGCCTAGCCTTGCGTTGTCGTGCCTTAGCCTTGTCTCCCCTTGCCTTAGCCTTGCTTGGCTTGCCTTGCCTTAACCTTACCTTCCCTTGCCTTACCTTGCCTTAGATTTTCCTTGCCTTGCCTTGCCGTGCCGTGCCTTGTCCTTCCCTTGCCTTGCCGTGCCTTCCATTACCCTTGCCTTGACATTGCCTAGCCTTGCGTTGTCGTGCCTTAGCCTTGCCTTGCCTTGCCTTGCCGTGCCTTGCCTTGTCCTTCCCTTACCTTGCCGTGACTTCCGTTACCCTTGCCTTGCCTTGCTTTGTCTTGCCTTGCCTTGCCTTCCGTTACCCATTCCTTGCCTTGTCGTACATTGCCTTGCCTTCCGTTGTGGTGCCATAGCCTTGCCTTAGCCTTGCTTGGCGTCCCTTGCCTTAACCTTGCCTAGCCTTGCGTTGTCGTGCCTTAGCCTTCCTTGCCTTGCCGTGCCTTGCCATGTCCTTCCCTTGCCTTGCCGTGTCTTGCCTTCCGATACCCTTTCCTTGCCTTGCCCTGCCTTGCCTAGCCTTTCGTTGCCTTGACTTAGCCTTGCCTTGCCTTGCCTGACCGTTCCTTTCCTTGCGTTACCGTTTCCTTCCCTTGCCGTTCTTTGCCTAGCCTTGCGTTGTCGTGCCTTAGCCTTGCCTTGCCTCTCCGTGCCTTGCCTTGTCCTTCCCTTACATTGCCGTGCCTTCCGTTACCCTTGCCTTGCCTTGCTTTGCCTTGCCTTGCCTTGCCTTCCGTTGCCCTTTCCTTGCCTTGCCGTGCATTGCCTAGCCTTGCGTTGCCTTGCCTTAGCCTTGCCTTGCCTTGCCGTGCCATGCCTTCCGTTAGCCTTTCGTTGCCTTGCCTTGCATTGCCTAGCCTTGCGTTGTCGTGCCTTAGCCTTGCCTTGCCTGGCCGTGCCTTGCCTTGCCTTACCCTTTCCTTGCCTTGCCGTGCATTGCCTAGCTTTGCGTTGTCGTGCCTTAGCCTTGTCTCCCCTTGCCTTAGCCTTGCTTGGCTTGCCTTGCCTTAACCTTGCCTTGCCTTGCCTTGCCTTGCCTTAGCCTTTCCTTGCCTTGCCGTGCCGTGCCTTGTCCTTCCCTTGCCTTGCCGTGCCTTCCGTTACCCTTGCCTTGCCTTGCTTTGCCTTGCCTTGCCTTGCCTTCCGTTACCCTTTCCTTGCCTTGCCGTGCATTGCCTAGCCTTGCGTTGTCGTGCCTTAGCCTTGCCTTGCCTGACCGTGCCTTTCCTTGCGTTACCGTTTCCTTGCCTTGCCGTGCATTGCCTAGCCTTGCGTTGTCGTGCCTTAGCCTTGCCTTGCCTTGCCTTGCCTTGTCCTTACCATTCCATGCCGTGCCTTCCGTTACCCTTTCCTTGCCTTGTCGTACATTGCCTAGCCTTCCGTTGTCGTGCCATATCCTTGCCTTGCCTTGCCTTACCTCGCCTTAGCGTAGCTTGGCTTGCCTTGCATTGCCGTACCTTCCGTTACCCTTTCCCTGCCTTGCTTTGCCTTGCCTTGCCTTGCCTTCCGTTACCCTTTCCTTGCCTTGCCGTGCATTGCCTAGCCTTGCGTTGTCGTGCCTTAGCCTTGCCTCCCCTTGCCCTAGCCTTGCTTGGGTTCCCTTGCCTTGCATTGCCTAGCCTTGCGTTGTCGTGCCTTAGCCTTGCCTTGCCTTGCCTTGCCTTGCCGTGCCTTGCCTTGTCCTTCCCTTGCCTTGCCTTGCCTTCCGTTACCCTTTCCTTGCCTTGCCGTGCATTGCCTAGCCTTGCGTTGTCGTGCCTTAGCCTTGTCTCCACTTGCCTTAGCCTTGCTTGGCTTGCCTTGCCTTAACCTTTCCTTGCCTTGCGTTGCCTTACCTTAGCTTTGCCTTGCCTTGCCGTGTGTTGCCTTCCTTCCCTTGCCTTGCCGTGCCTTCCATTCCCTTGCCTTGCCTTGCTTTTCCTTGCCTTTCCTTACTTCCGTTACACTTTCCTTGCCTTGCCGTGCATTGCCCAGCTTTGGGCTGCCTTGCCTTATTCTTCCCTTGCCTTGCCTTGTCTTTCCCTTGCCTCGCCTTGCGTTGTCGTTCCTTAGCCTTAGCTTGCCTGGCCGTGCCTTGCCTTGTCTTTCCCTTGCCTTGTCGTGCCTTCCGTTCCCCTTGCCTTGCCTTACCGCCCCTTGTATTGCCTTGCCTTCCCTTGCCTTGCCTTGCTTCCGTTACCCTTTCCTTGCCTTGCCATGCATTGCCTAGCCTTGCGTTGCCTTGCTTTCCCTTGCCTTGCCTTGCCTTCCGTTACCCATTCCTTCCCTTGTCGTACATTGCCTTGCCTTCTGTTGTCGTGCCTTAGCCTTGCCTTGCCTTGCCTTAGCCTAGCTTGGCTTGCCTTGCATTGCCGTGCCTTCCGTTACCCTTGCCTTGCCTTGCTTAGCCTTGCCTTACCTTGCCGTGCCTTCCATTACACTTGCTTTGCCTTCCTTTCTCTTCCCTTGCCTTCCCTTCCGTTACCCTTTCCTTGCCTTGTCGTGCATTGCCTAGCTTTGCGTTGTCGTGCCATAGCCTTGCCTTGCCTTGCCTTAGCCTTGCTTGGCTTGCCTTGCCTTGCCTTGCCGTGCCTTCCGTTACCCTTGCCTTGCCTTGCTTTGCCTTGCCTTGCCTTGCCGTGCATTGCCTAGCCTTGCGTTGCCTTGCCTTAGCCTTGCCTTGCCTTGCCTTGCCTTGCCTTTCCGTTACCCTTTCCTTGCCTTGCCGTGCATTGCCTAGCCTTGCGTTGTCGTGCCTTAGCCTTGCCTTGCCTGGCCGTGCCTTGCCTTGAGTTACCCTTTCCTTGCCTTGCCGTGCATTGCCTAGCCTTGCGTTGTCGTGCCTTAGCCTTGCCTTGCCTTGCCGTGCCTTGCCTTGTCCTTCCCTTACCTTGCCGTGCCTTCCGTTACCCTTGCCTTGCCTTGCCTTGTCTTGCGTTGCCCTTTCCTTGCCTTGCTTTGCCTTGCCTTGCCTTGACTTCCGTTACACTTTCCTTTATTTGTCGTGCATTGCCTAGCCGTACGTTGTCGTGCCTTCGCCTTCTCTCCCCTTTCCTTAGCCTTGATTGGCTTGCCTTGCCTGAACCTTGCCTTGCCTTGCCTTGCCTTGCCTGCCTTTCCTTGCCTTGCCGTGCCGTACCTCGTACTTCCCTTGCCTTGACGTGCCTTCCGTTACCCTTGCCTTGCCTTGCTTTCGATTGCCTTGCCTTGCCTTCCGTTACCCTTTCCTTGCGTTGCCTTGCTTTGCCTTACCTTGCCTTGCTTTGCATTGCCTTGTCGTACATTGCCTAACCTTCCGTTATGCTGCCATATCCTTGCCTTGCCTTGCCTTAGTCTAGTTTGGTTTGCCTTGCCTTTCAGTGCCTTGCCTTCCGTTACCCTTTCCTTGCCTTGCCGTGCATTGCCTAGCCTTGGGTTCTCGTCCCTTAGCCTTGTCCTGCTTTAGCCTTACCTTGCCTGGCCGTGCCTTGCCTTGTGCTTCCCTTCCCTTGCCATGCCTTCCGTTCCCCTTGCCATGCATTGCCTAGGCTTTCGTTGCCTTGCCTGAGCCTTGCCTTGCTTTGCCTGATCGTGCCTTTCCATGCGTTACCGTTTCCTTTCCACGCCGTGCATTGCCTAGCCTTGCGTTGTCGTGCCTTAGCCTTGCCTTGCCTTGCCTTGCCGTGCCTTGCCTTGTCCTTCCCTTACCTTGCCGTGTCTTCCGTTACCCTTGCCTTGCCTTGTTTTGTCTTGCCTTGCCTTGCCTTCCGTTACCCATTCCTTCCCTTGTCGTTCATTGCTTGCCTTCCGTTGTCATTCCATAGCCTTGCCTTGCCTTGCCTTAGCCTTGCTTGGCTGGCATTGCTTTGTCGTGCATTGCCTTCCGTTACGCTTTCTTTTTCTTGGAGTGCATTGCCTATCCTTGCGTTGTCGTGCCTTATCCTTGCCTCCCCTTGTCTTAGACTTGCTTGGCGTCCCTTGCCTTAGCCTTGCCTAGCCTTGCGTTGCCTTGTCCTTCCCTTGCCTTTCCGTGCCTTCCGTTACCCTTGCCTTCCGTTGCCTTGCCTTGCCTTGCCTTGCCTTGCCTTGCCTTGCCTTGCCTTGCCTTGCCTTCCGTTACCCTTTCGTTGCCTTGCCGTGCATTGCCTAGCCTTGCGTTGTCGTGCCTTAGCCTTGCCTTGCCTGACCGTGCCTTTCCTTGCGTTACCGTTTCCTTGCCTTGCCGTGCATTGCCTAGCCTTGCGTTGTCGTGCCTTAGCCTTGCCTTGCCTTGCCTTGCCGTGCCTTGCCTTGTCCTTCCCTTACCTTGCCGTGCCTTCCGTTACCCTTTCCTTGCATTGCCGTGCATTACCTAGCCTTGCGTTGTCGTGCCATAGCCTTGCCTTGCCTTGCCTTCCGTTACCCTTGCCTGGCCTTGCTTTGCCTTGCCTTGCCTTCCGTTACCCTTTCCTTGCCTTGCGGTGCATTGCTTAGCCTTGCGTTGCCTTGCTTTAGCCTTGCGTTGCCTTGCCTTGCCGTGCCTTGCTTTCCCTTGCCTTGACTTGCTTCCGTTACCCTTTCCTTGCCTTGCCGTGCATTGCCTAGCCTTGCGTTGCCTTGCCTTAGCCTTGCCTTGCCTTGCCTTGCCTTGCCTTCCGTTACCCATTCCTTGCCTTGTCGTACATTGCCTTGCCTTCCGTTGTGGTGCCATAGCCTTGCCTTGCCTTGCCTTAGCCTAGCTTGGCTTGCCTTGCATTGCCGTGCCTTCCGTTACCCTTGCCTTGCCTTGCCGTGCCTTCCGTGCCTTGCTTTGTCTTGCCTTGCCTTGCCTTCCGTTACCCTTTCCTTGCCTTGTCGTGCATTGCCTAGATTTGCGTTGTCGTGCCATAGCCTTGCCTTGCCTTGCCTTAGCCTTGCTTGGCTTGCCCTGCCTTCCTTAGCCTTCCGTTACCCTTGCCTTGCCTTGCTTTGCCTTGCCTTGCCTTGACTTCCGTTACACTTTCCTTTGTTTGCCGTGCATTGCCTAGCCGTGCGTTGTCGTGCCTTAGCCTTGTCTCGCCTTACCTTAGCCTTGATTGTCTTGCCTTGACTTAACCTTGCCTTGCCTTGCCTTAGCTTTTTGCCTTGCCTTGCCGTGCCTTGCCTTGTCCTTCCCTTGCCTTGCCGTGCCTTCCGTTACCCTTGCCTTGCCTTGCTTTGCATTGCCTTGCCTTGCCTTCCGTTACCCTTTCCTTGCCTTGTCGTACATTGCCTAGCCTTCCGTTATCGTGCCATAGCCTTGCCTTGCCTTGCCTTAGCCTAGCTTGGCTTGCCTTGCATTGCCGTGCCTTCCATTAACCTTGGCCTTGCCTTGCTTTGCCTTGCCGTGCCTTGACTTCCGTTACCCTTTCCCTGCCTTGTCGTGCATTGCCTAGCCTTGGGTTCTCGTGCTTTAGCCTTGCGTCCCCTTGCCCTAGCCTTCCTTGGCTTCCCTTGCCTTAACATTTCCTAGCGTTCTGTTGCCTTGCCTTAGCCTTGCCTTGCCGTGCCGTGCCTTGCCTTGTCCTTCCCTTGCCTTTCCGTGCCTTCCGTTCACCTTGCCTTGCCTTGCTTTGCCTTGCCTTGCCTTGCCTTCCGTTACCCTTTCCTTGCCTTGCCGTGCATTGCCTAGCCTTGCGTTGCCTTGCCTTAGCCTTGCCTTGCCTTGCCGTGCCTTGCCTTCCGTTACACTTTCCTTGCCTTGCCGTGCATTGCCTAGCCTTGCGTTGTCGTGCCTTAGCCTTGCCTCCCCTTGCCTTAGCCTTGCTTGGCTTCCCTTGCCTTAACCTTGCCTAGCCTTGCATTGTCGTGCCTTAGCCTTATCTTGCCTTGCCGTGCCTTGCCTTGTCCTTCCCTTGCCTTGCCGTGCCTTCCGTTCCCCTTGCCATGCATTGCCTAGCCTTTCGTTGCCTTGCCCGAGCCTTGCCTTGCTGCGCCTGATCGTGCCTTTCCATGCGTTACCGTTTCCTTTCCACGACGAGCATTGCCTAGCCTTGCGTTGTCGTGCCTTAGCCTTGCCTGGCCTTGTCGTGCCTTGCCTTGTCCTTCCCTTACCTTGCCGTGTCTTCCGTTACCCTTGCCTTGCCTTGCTTTGTCTTGCCTTGCCTTGCCTTCCGTTACCGATTCCTTGCCTTGTCGTACATTGCCTTGCCATCCGTTGTGGTGCCATAGCCTTGCCTTGCCTTGCCTTAGCCTTGCTTGGCGTCCCTTGCCTTAACCTTGCCTAGCCTTGCGTTGTCGTGCCTTAGCCTTGCCTTGCCTTGCCGTGCCTTGCCTTGTCCTTCCCTTGCCTTGCCGTGCCTTCCGTTGCCCTTTCCTTGCCTTGCCGTGCATTGCCTAGTCTTGCGTTGCCTTGCCTTAGCTTTGCCTTGTCTTGCCGTGCCGTGCCTTCCGTTACCCTTTCCTTGCCTTGCCGTGCATTGCCTAGCCTTGCGTTGTCGTGCCTTAGCCTTGCCTTGCCTTGCCTTGCCTTGATTGCCGTGCCTTCCGTTACCCTTGCCATGCCTTGCTTTGCCTTGCCTTGCCTTGCCTTCCGTTGCCCTTTCCTTGCCTTGCCGTGCATTGCCTAGCCTTGCGTTGCCTTGCCTTAGCCTTGCCTTGCCTTGCTGTGCCATGCCTTCCGTTAGCCTTTCGTTGCCTTGCCGTGCATTGCCTAGCCTTGCGTTGTCGTGCCTTAGCCTTGCCTTGCCTGGCCGTGCCTTGCCTTGCGTTACCCTTTCCTTGCCTTGCCGTGCATTGCCTAGCCTTGCGTTGTCGTGCCTTAGCCTTGTCTCCCCTTGCCTTAGCCTTGCTTGGCTTGCCTTGCCTTAACCTTGTCTTGCCTTGCCTTGCCTTAGCCTTTCCTTGCCTTGCCGTGCCGTGCCTTGTCCTTCCCTTGCCTTGCCGTGCCTTCCGTTACCCTTGCCTTGCCTTGCTTTGCCTTGCCTTGCCTTGCCTTCCATTACCCTTTCCTTGCCTTGCCTTGCCTTGCCTTGCCTTGCCTTGCCTTGCCTTGCCTTCCCTTGCCTTGCCGTGCATTGCCTAGCCTTGCGTTGTCGTGCCTTAGCCTTGCCTTGCCTGACCGTGCCTTTCCTTGCGTTACCGTTTCCTTGCCTTGCCGTGCATTGCCTAGCCTTGCGTTGTCGTGCCTTAGCCTTGCCTTGCCTTGCCGTGCCTTGCCTTGTCCTTCCCTTACCTTGCCGTGCCTTCCGTTACCCTTGCCTTGCCTTCCGTTACCCTTGCCTTGCCTTATCCTTGCCTTGCCTTGACTTAGCCTAGCTTGGTTTGCCTTGCATTGCCGTGCCTTCCGTTACCCTTGCCTTGCCTTGCTTTGCCTTGCCTTGCCTTGCCTTCCGTTACCCTTTCCTTGCCTTGCCGTGCATTGCCTAGCCTTGCGTTGTCGTGCCTTAGCCTTGCCTCCCCTTGCCTTAGCCTTGCTTGGCGTCCCTTGCCTTAACCTTGCCTAGCCTTGCGTTGTCGTGCCTTAGCCTTGCCTTGCCTTGCCGTGCCTTGCCTTGTCCTTCCCTTGCCTTGCCTTGCCTTGCCGTGCCTTGCCTTGTCCTTCCCTTACCTTGCCGTGTCTTCCGTTACCCTTGCCTTGCCTTGCTTTGTCTTGCCTTGCCTTGCCTTCCGTTACCCATTCCTTGCCTTGTCGTACATTGCCTTGCCATCCGTTGTGGTGCCATAGCCTTGCCTTGCCTTGCCTTAGCCTTGATTGGCTGGCCTTGCCTTGCCGTGCCTTGCCTTCCGTTACCCTTGCCTGGCCTTGCTTTGCCTTGCCTTGCCTTCCGTTACCCTTTCCTTGCCTTGCGGTGCATTGCTTAGCCTTGCGTTGCCTTGCCTTAGCCTTGCCTTGCCTTGCCGTGCCTTGCCTTCCGTTACACTTTCCTTGCCTTGACGTGCATTGCCTAGCCTTGCGTTCTCGTGCCTTAGCTTTGCCTCCCCTTGCCTTAGCCTTGCTTAGCGTCCCTGCCCTTAACATTGCCTAGCCTTGTGCTGTCGTGCCTTAGCCTTACCTTGCCTTGCCGTGCCTTGCCTTATCCTTCCCTTTCCTTGCCGTGCCTTCCGTTCCCCTTGCCATGTTTTGCCTAGCCTTTCGTTGCCTTGCCTGAGCCTTGCCTTGCCTTGGCTGACCGTGCCTTTCCATGCGTTACCGTTTCCTTTCCTTGCCGTGCATTGCCTAGCCTTGCGTTGTCGTGCCTTAGCCTTGCCTTGCCTTGCCGTGCCTTGCCTTGCCTTGTCCTTCCCTTACCTTGCCGTTTCTTCTGTTACCCTTGCCTTGCCTTGCTTTGTCTTGCCTTGCCTTGCCTTCCGTTACCCATTCCTTGCCTTGTCGTACATTGCCTTGCCTTCCGTTGTCGTGCCATAGCCTTGCCTTGCCTTGCCTTAGCCTTGCTTGGCGTCCCTTGCCTTAACCTTGCCTAGCCTTGTGTTATCGTGCCTTAGCCTTACCTTGCCTGGCCGTGCCTTGCCTTGTCCTTCCCTTGCCTTGCCGTGCCTTCCGTTACCCTTTCCTTGCCTTGCCGTGCATTGCCTAGCCTTGCGTTGCCTTGCCTTAGCCTTGCCTTGCCTTGCCTGACAGTGCCTTTCCTTGCGTTACCGTTTCCTTGCCTTGCCGTGCATTGCCTAGCCTTGCGTTGTCGTGCCTTAGCCTTGCCTTGCCTTGCCGTGCCTTGCCTTGTCCTTCCCTTACCTTGCCGTGCCTTCCGTTACCCTTGCCTTGCCTTGCTTTGTCTTGCCTTGCCTTGCCTTCCCTTTCCTTGCCTTGCCGTGCATTGCCTAGCCTTGCCTTGCCTTGCCTTGCCTTGCCGTGCCGTGCCTTCCGTTAGCCTTTCGTTGCCTTGCCGTGCATTGCCTAGCCTTGCGTTGTCGTGCCTTAGCCTTGCCTTGCCTGGCCGTGCCTTGCCTTGCGTTACCCTTTCCTTGCCTTGCCGTGCATTGCCTAGCCGTGCGTTGTCGTGCCTTAGCCTTGTCTCCCCTTGCCTTAGCCTTGATAGGCTTGCCTTGCCTTGACCTCGCCTTGCCTTGCCTTACCTTGCCTTAGCCTTTCCTTGCCTTGCCGTGCCGTGCCTTGTCCTTCCCTTGACTTGCCGTGCCTTCCGTTACCCGTGCCTTGCCTTGCCTTGCCTTGCCTTGCCTTCCATTACCCTTTCCTTGCCTTGCCTTGCTTTGACTTCCCTTGCCTTCCTTTGCCTTGCCTTGCTTTCCGTTGAACTTTCGTTGCCTTGACGTGCATTGCCTAGCCTTGCGTTGTCGTGCCTTAGCCTTGCCTTGCCTGACCGTGCCTTTCCTTGCGTTACCGTTTCCTTGCCTTGCCGTGCATTGCCTAGCCTTGCGTTGTCGTGCCTTAGCCTTGCCTTGCCTTGCCTTAGCCTTAGCTTAGCTTGGCTTGCCTTGCATTGCCGTGCCTTCCGTTACCCTTTCCCTGCCTTGCCTTGCCTTGCCGTGCCTTGCCTTCCGTTACCCTTTCCTTGCCTTGCCGTGCATTGCCTAGCCTTGCGTTGTCGTGCCTTAGCCTTGCCTCCCCTTGCCTTAGCCTTGCTTGGCTTGCCTTGCCTTAACATTGCCTAGCCTTGCATTGTCGTGCCTTAGCCTTGCCTTGCCTTGCCGTGCCTTGCCTTGTCCTTCCCTTGCCTTGCCGTGCCTTCCGTTACCCTTGCCTTGCCTTGCCGTGCCTTCCGTTACCCTTGCCTTGCCTTGCTTTGCCTTGCCTTTGCCTTCCGTTACCCTTTCCTTGCCTTGCCGTGCATTGCCTAGCCTTGCGTTGTCGTGCCTTAGCCTTGTCTCCCCTTGCCTTAGCCTTGCTTGGCTTGCCTTGCCTTAACCTTGCCTTGCCTTGCGTTGCCTTACCTTAGCCTTGCCTTGCCTTGCCGTGTCTTGCCTAGTCCTTCCCTTGCCTTGCCGTGCCTTCCATTCCCCTTGAATTGCCTTGCTTTCCCTTGCCTTGCCTTGCTTCCGTTACACTTTCCTTGCCTTGCCGTGCATTGCCTAGCCTTGCGTTGTCGTGCCTTAGCCTTGCCTTGCCTTGCCGTGCCTTGCCTTGTCTTTCCCTTGCCTAGCCTTGCCTTGTCGTTCCTTAGCCTTAGCTTGCCTGACCGTGCCTTGCCTTGTCTTTCCCTTGCCTTGCCGTGCCTTCCGTTCCCCTGCCTTGCCTTCCCGTACCTACCGTTCCCCTTGTATTGCCTTGCCTTCCCTTGCCTTGCCTTGCTTCCGTTACCCTTTCCTTGCCTTGCCATGCATTGCCTAGCCTTGCGTTGCCTTGCCTTGCCTTCCCTTTCCTTGCCTTGTCGTACATTGCCTTGCCTTCCGTTGTGGTGCCATAGCCTTGCCTTGCCTTGCCTTAGCCTAGCTTGGTTTGCCTTGCATTGCCGTGCCTTCCGTTACCCTTGCCTTGCCTTGCTTTGCCTTGCCTTACCTTGGCGTGACTTCCGTTACACTTGCTTTGCCTTCCTTTGTCTTACCTTGCCTTCACTGTCGTTACCAGTTTCTTTCCTTGTCGTGCATTGCCTAGCTTTGCGTTGTCGTGCCATAGCCTTGCCTTGCCTTGCCTTAGCCTTGCTTGGCTTGTATTGCCTTGCCGTGCCTTCCGTTACCCTTGCCTTGCCTTGCTTTGCCTTGCCTTGCCTTGCCTTCCGTTACCCTTTCCTTGCCTTGCCGTGCATTGCCTAGCCGTGCGTTCTCGTGCCTTAGCCTTGTCTCCCCTTGCCTTAGCCTTGATTGGCTTGCCTTGCCTTAACCTTGCCTTGCCTTGCCTTGCCTTAGCCTTTCCTTGCCTTGCCGTGCCGTGCCTTGTCCTTCCCTTGCCTTGCCGTGCCTTCCGTTACCCTTGCCTTGCCTTGCTTTGCCTTGCCTTGCCTTGCCTTCCGTTACACTTTCCTTGCCTTGCCGTGCATTGCCTAGCCTTGCCTTCCTTTGCCTTGCCTTGCCTTGCGTTCCGTTACCCTTTCGTTGCCTTGCCGTGCATTGCCTAGCCTTGCGTTGTCGTGCCTTAGCCTTGCCTTGCCTGACCGTGCATTTCCTTGCGTTACCGTTTCCTTGCCTTGCCGTGCATTGCCTAGCCTTGTGTTGTCGTGCCTTAGCCTTGCCTTGCCTTGCCTTGCCGTGCCTTGCCTTCCGTTACCCTTTCCTTGCATTGCCGTGCATTACCTAGCCTTGCGTTGTCGTGCCATAGCCTTGCCTTCCCTTGCCTTAGCCTTGATTGGCTGGCCTTGCCTTGCCGTGCCTTGCCTTCCGTTACCCTTGCCTGGCCTTGCTTTGCCTTGCCTTGCCTTCCGTTACCCTTTCCTTGCCTTGCCGTGCATTGCCTAGCTTTGCGTTGTCGTGCCATAGCCTTGCCTTGCCTTGCCTTAGCCTTGCTTGGCTTGCCTTGCCTTGCCGTGCCTTCCGTTACCCTTGCCTTGCCTTGCCTTGCCTTGCCTTGCCTTGCCTTCCGTTACCCTTTCCTTGCCTTGCCGTGCATTGCCTAGCATTGCGTTGCCTTGCCTTAGCCTTGCCTTGCCTTGCCGTGCCTTGCCTTCCGTTACACTTGCCTTGCCTTGCTTTGCCTTGCCTTGCCTTGCCTTCCATTACCCTTTCCTTGCCTGGCCCTGCATTGCCTAGCCTTGCGTTGTCCTGCCTTAGCCTTGCCTTGCCTTGCCGTGCCTTGCCTTCCGTTACCCTTTCCTTGCCTTGCCGTGCATTGCCTAGCCTTGCGTTGTCGTGCCTTAGCCTTGCCTTGCCTTGCCGTGCCTTGCCTTGTCCTTCCCTTACCTTGCCGTGCCTTCCGTTACCCTTGCCTTGCCTTGCTTTGCATTGCCTTGCCTTGCCTTCCGTTACCCTTTCCTTGCCTTGTCGTACATTGCCTAGCCTTCCGTTGTGCCATAGCCTTGCCTTGCCTTGCCTTAGCCTAGCTTGGCTTGCCTTGCATTGCCGTGCCTTCCGTTACCCTTGCCTTGCCTTGCTTTGCCTTGCCGTGCCTTGCTTCCGTTACCCTTTCCCTGCCTTGTCGTGCATTGCCTAGCCTTGGGTTCTCGTGCCTTAGCCTTGCCTCCCCTTGCCCTAGCCTTCCTTGGCTTCCCTTGCCTTAACCTTGCCTAGCGTTGTGTTGTCGTGCCTTAGCCTTGCCTTGCCTTGCCGTGCCTTGCCTTGTCCTTCCCTTGCCTTGCCGTGCCTTCCGTTACCCTTGCCTTGCCTTGCTTTGCCTTGCCGTGCCTTGCCTTCCGTTACCCTTGCCTGGCCTTGCTTTGCCTTGCCTTATCTTCCGTTAACGTTTCCTTGCCTTGCGGTGCATTGCTTAGCCTTGCGTTGCCTTGCCTTAGCCTTGCCTTGCCTTGCCGTGCCTTGCCTTGCCTTGCCTTGCCTTGCCTTGCCTTGCCGTGCATTGCCTAGCCTTGCTTTGTTGTGCATTAGCTTTGTCTCTCCTTCCCTTAACCTTGCTTGCCTTGCCTTAACTTTGCTTTGCCTTGCGTTGCCTTGCCTTAGCCTTGCCTTGCCTTGCCGTGCCTTGCCTTGTCCTTCCCTTCCCTTGCCGTGCCTTCCGTTCCCCTCGCCATGCATTGCATAGCCTTTCGTTGCCTTGCCTGAGCCTTGCCGTGCTTTGGCTGATGGTGCCTTTCCATGCGTTACCGTTTCCTTTCCACGACGATCATTGCCTAGCCTTGCGTTGTCGTGCCTTAGCCTTGCCTTTCCTTGCCTTGCCGTGCCTTGCCTTGTCCTTCCCTTACCTTGCCGTGTCTTCCGTTACCCTTGCCTTGCCTTGCTTTGTCTTGCCTTGCCTTGCCTTCCGTTACCGATTCCTTGCCTTGTCGTACATTGCCTAGCCTTCCGTTGTCGTGCCTTAGCCTTGCCTCTCATTGCCTTAGCCTTGCTCGGCGTGCCTTGCCTTAAACCTTCCTAGGCTAGCGTTGTCGTGCCTTGGCCTTGCCTTGCCATGGCGTGCCTTGCCTTGTCCTTCCCTTGCCTTGCCGTGCCTTCCGTTACCCTTTCCTTGCCTTGCCGTGCATTGCCTAGCCTTGCGTTGCCTTGCCTTAGCCTTGCCTTGCCTTGCCTGCCGTGCCTTGCCTTGCGTTACCGTTTCCTTGCCTTGCCGTGCATTGCCTAGCCGTGCGTTGTCCTGCCTTAGCCTTGTCTCCCCTTGCCTTAGCCTTGATTGGCTTGCCTTGCCTTAACCTTGTCTTGCCTTGCCTTGCCTTGCCTTAGCCTTTCCTTGCCTTGCCGTGCCGTGCCTTGTCCTTCCCTTGCCTTGCCGTGCCTTCCGTTACCCTTGCCTTGCCTTGCTTTGCCTTGCCTTGCCTTGCCTTCCGTTACCCTTGCCTTGCCTTGCCGTTGCCTTGCCTTGCCTTCCTTTGCCTTGCCTTGCTTTCCGTTGAACTTTCGTTGCCTTGACGTGCATTGCCTAGCCTTGCGTTGCCGTGCCTTAGCCTTCCCTTGCCTGACGGTGCCTTTCCTTGCGTTACCGTTTCCTTGCCTTGCCGTGCATTGCCTAGCCTTGAGTTGTCGTGCCTTAGCCTTGCCTTGCCTTGCCGTGCCTTGCCTTGTCCTTACCTTACCTTGCTGTGCCTTCCGTTACCCTTGCCTTGCCTTTCGCACATTGCCTAGCCTTCCGTTGTCGTGCCATATCCTTGCCTTGCCTTGCCTTGCCTTAGCGTAGCTTGGCTTGCCTTGCCTTGCCGTGCCTTCCGTTACCCTTGCCTTGCCTTGCCTTGCCTTGCCTTGCCGTGCCTTGCCTTCCGTTACCCTTTCCTTGCCTTGCCGTGCATTGCCTAGCCTTGCGTTGTCGTGCCTTAGCCTTGCCTCCCCTTGCCTTAGCCTTGCTTGTGTTCCCTATTGCCTAGCCTGGCGTTGTCTTGCCTTAGCCTTGCCTTCCCTTGCCGTGCCTTGACTTGTCCTTCCCTTGCCTTGCCGTTCCTTCCGTTACCCTTGCCTTGCCTGGCCGTGCCTTCCGTTACCCTTGCCTTGCCTTGCTTTGCCTTGCCTTGCCTTGCCTTCCGTTACCCTTTCCTTGCCTTGCCGTGCATTGCCTAGCCTTGCGTTGTCGTGCCTTAGCCTTGTCTCCCCTTGCCTTAGCCTTGCTTGGCTTGCCTTGCCTTAACCTTGCCTTGCCTTGCTTGCCTTGCTTAGCTTTGCCTTGCCTTGCCGTTGCCGTGCCTTGCCTTGTCCTTCCCTTGCCTTGCCGTGCCTTCCATTCCCCTTGAATTGCCTTGCCTTCCCTTGCCTTGCCTTGCTTTCCGTTACCCTTTCCTTGCCTTGCCGTGCATTGCCTAGCCTTGGGTTGCCTTGCCGTAGCCTTGCCTTGCCTTGCCGTGCCTTGCCTTGTCCTTCCCTTGCCTAGCCTTGCGTTGTCGTTCCTTAGCCTTGCCTTGCCTGGCCTTGCCTTGCCTTGTCTTTCCCTTGCCTTGCCGTGCCTTCCGTTCCCCTTACCGTACCTTCCCGTACCTTCCGTTCCCCTTGTATTGCCTTGCTTTCCCTTGCCTTGCCTTGCTTCCGTTACACTTTCCTTGCCTTGCCGTGCATTGCCTAGCCTTGCGTTGCCTTGCTTTTCTTGCCTTGCCTTGCCTTCCGTTACCCATTCCTTGCCTTGTCGTACATTGCCTTGCCTTCCGTTGTGGTGCCATAGCCTTGCCTTGCCTTGCCTTAGCCTAGCTTGGCTTGCCTTGCATTGCCGTGCCTTCCGTTACCCTTGCCTTGCCTTGCTTTGCCTTGCCTTGCCTTGCCTTCCGTTACCCTTGCCTTGCCTTGCTTTGCCTTGCCTTGCCTTGCCTTCCGTTGCCCTTTCCTTGCCTTGCCGTGCATTGCCTAGCCTTGCGTTGCCTTGCCTTAGCCTTGCCTTGCCTTGCCGTGCCATGCCTTCCGTTAGCCTTTCGTTGCCTTGCCGTGCATTGCCTAGCCTTGCGTTTTCGTGCCTTAGCCTTGCCTTGCCTTGCCGTGCCTTGCCTTCCGTTACCCTTTCCTTGCCTTGCCGTGCATTGCCTAGCTTTGCGTTGTCGTGCCTTAGCCTTGTCTCCCCTTGCCTTAGCCTTGATTGGCTTGTTTGCCTTGCCTTGCCTTGCCTTAGCCTTTCCTTGCCTTGCCGTGCCTTGCCTTGTCCTTCCCTTGCCTTGCCGTGCCTTCCGTTACCCTTGCCTTGCCTTGCTTTGCCCTTGCCTTGCCTTGCCGTCCGTTACCCTTTCCTTGCCTTGCCTTGCCTTGCCTTGCCTTGCCTTGCCTTCCTTTGCCTTGCCTTGCCTTCCGTTGAACTTTCGTTGCCTTGCCGTGCATTGCCTAGCCTTGCGTTGTCGTGTCTTAGCCTTCCCTTGCCTGACCGTGCCTTTCCTTGCGTTACCGTTTCCT
Organism: Macrotis lagotis; assembly: GCF_037893015.1. NCBI lineage: Eukaryota > Metazoa > Chordata > Mammalia > Peramelemorphia > Peramelidae > Macrotis > Macrotis lagotis. The sequence goes on along the minus strand of NW_027422271.1, from coordinate 113,854 downwards.
TGCCTTGCCGTGCATTGCCTAGCCTTGCGTTGTCGTGCCTTAGCCTTGCCTTGCCTTGCCGTGCCTTGCCTTGTCCTTCCCTTACCTTGCCGTGCCTTCCGTTACCCTTGCCTTGCCTTTCGCACATTGCCTAGCCTTCCGTTGTCGTGCCATATCCTTGCCTTGCCTTGCCTTGCCTTAGCGTAGCTTGGTTTGCCTTGCATTGCCCTGCCTTCCGTTACCCTTTCCGTGCCTTGCTTTGCCTTTCCGTGCCTTGCCTTCCGTTACCCTTTCCTTGCCTTGCCGTGCATTGCCTAGCCTTGCGTTGTCGTGCCTTAGCCTTGCCTCCCCTTGCCCTAGCCTTGCTTGGGTTCCCTTGCCTTAACATTGCCTAGCCTTGTGTTGTCGTGCCTTAGCCTTGCCTTGCCTTGCCGTGCCTTGCCTTGTCCTTCCCTTGCCTTGCCGAGCCTTCCGTTACCCTTGTCTTGCCTTGCCGTGCCTTCCGTTACCCTTGCCTTGCCTTGCTTTGCCTTGCCTTGCCTTGCTTCCGTTACCCTTGCCTTGCCGTGCATTGCCTAGCCTTGCGTTGCCTTGCTTTAGCCTTGCCTTGCCTTGCCTTCCGTTACCCATTCCTTGCCTTGTCGTACATTGCCTTGCCTTCCGTTGTCGTGCCATAGCCTTGCGTTGCCTTGCCTTAGCCTAGCTTGGCTTGCCGTGCATTGCCGTGCCTTCCGTTACCCTTGCCTTGCCTTGCTTTGCCTTGCCTTACCTTGCCTTGCCTTCCGTTACACTTGCTTTGCCTTCCTTTTTCTTGCCTTGCCTTCCCTTCCGTTACCCGTTTCTTGCCTTGTCGTCCAATGCCTAGCATTGCGTTGCCTTTCCTTAGCCTTGCCTTGCCTTGCCGTGCCTTGCCTTCGGTTACACTTGCCTTGCCTTGCTTTGCATTGCCTTGCCTTGCCTTCCGTTACCCTTTCCTTGCCTTGCCGTGCATTGCCTAGCCTTGCGTTGTCGTGCCTTAGGCTTGCCTTGCCTGGCCGTGCCTTGCCTTGCGTTACCCTTTCCTTGCCTTGCCGTGCATTGCCTAGCCTTGTGTTGTCGTGCCTTAGCCTTGCCTTGCCTTGCCGTGCCTTGCCTTGTCCTTACCTTACCTTGCCGTGCCTTCCGTTACACTTGCCTTGCCTTGCTTTGCCTTGCCTTCCTTTGCCTTCCGTTACCCTTGCCTTGCCTTGCCTTGCCTTGCCTTGCCTTGCCGTTACACTTTCCTTTGTTTGCCGTGCATTGCGTTGCCGTGCGTTGTCGTGCCTTCGCCTTCTCTCCCCTTGCCATAGCCTTGATTGGCTTGCCTTGCCTGAAACTTGCCTTGTCTTGCCTTGCCTTGCCTTAGCCTTTCCTTGCCTTGCCGTGCCTTGCCTTGTCCTTCCCTTGCCTTGCCGTGCCTTCCGTTACCCTTGCCTTGCCTTGCTTTGTCTTGCCTTGCCTTGCCTTCCGTTACCCTTTCCTTTGCCTTGCTTTGTTACATTTGCTTTGCCTTGCCTTGTCATACATTGTTAGCCTTCCGTTGTCGTGTCATAGCCTTGCCTTGCCTTACATTAGCCTAGCTTGGCTTGACTTGCATTGCCGTGCCTTCCGTTACCCTTGCCTTGCCTTGCTTTGCCTTGCCTTGCCTTCGTTTGCCTTGCCTTGCTTTCCGTTGACCCTTTCGTTGCCTTGCCGTACATTTCCTAGCCTTGCCTTGTCGTGCCTTAGCCTTGCCTTGCCTTGACCTATGCCTTCCTTGCGTTACCGTTTCCTTGCCTTGCCGTGCATTGCCTAGCCTTGCGTTGTCGTGCCTTAGCCTTGCCTTGCCTTCCCGTGCCTTGCCTTGTCCTTCCGTTGCCTTGCCGTGCCTTCCGTTACCCTTGCCTTGCCTTGCCTTGCCTTCCGTTACCCTTGCCTGGCCTTGCTTTGCCTTGCATTGCCTTCCGTTACCCTTTCCTTGCCTTGCGGTGCATTGCTTAGCCTTGCGTTGCCTTGCCTTAGCCTTGCCTTGCCTTGCCGTGCCTTGCCTTCCGTTACACTTTCCTTGCCTTGGCGTGCATTGCCTAGCCTTGCATTCTCGTGCTTTAGCATTGCCTCCCCTTCCCTTAGCCTTGCTTGGCGTCCCTTGCCTTAACGTTGCCTAGCCTTGTGTTGTCGTGCCTTAGCCTTACCTTGCTGGCCGTGCCTTGCCTTGTCCTTCCCTTGCCTTGCCGTGCCTTCCGTTCCCCTTGCCTTGCCTTGCCGTGCCTTCCGTTCCCCTTGCATTGCCTTGCCTTGCTTTCCCTTGCCTTGCCTTGCTTCCGTTACACTTTCCTTGCCTTGCCGTGCATTGCCTAGCCTTGCGTTGCCTTGCCTTAGCCTTGCCTTGCCTTGCCGTGCCGTGCCTTCCGTTACACTTGCCTTGCCTTGCTTTGCCTTGCCTTGCCTTGCCTTCCGTTACCCTTTCCTTGCCTTGCCCTGCATTGCCTAGCCTTTCGTTGCGTTGCCTTAGCCTAGCCTTGCCTGACCGTGACTTTACTTTCGTTACCGTTTCCGTTTCCTTGCCTCGCCGTGCATTGCCTAGCCTTGCGTTGTCGTGCCTTAGCCTTGCCTTGCCTTGCCGTGCCTTGCCTTGTCCTTCCCTTACCTTGCCGTGTCTTCCGTTACCCTTGCCTTGCCTTGCTTTGTCTTGTCTTGCCTTGTCTTCCGTTACCGATTCCTTGCCTTGTCGTACATTGCCTTGCCATCCGTTGTGGTGCCATAGCCTTGCCTTGCCTTGCCTTAGCCTAGCTTGGCTTGCCTTGCATTGCCGTGCCTTCCGTTACCCTTGCCTTGCCTTGCTTTGCCTTGCCTTGCCTTGCCTTCCGTTACCCTTTCCTTGCCTTGTCGTGCATTGCCTAGCTTTGCGTTGTCGTGCCATAGCCTTGCCTTGCCTTGCCTTAGCCTTGCTTGTCTTGCCTTGCCTTGCCTTAGCCTTTCCTTTCCTTGCCGTGCCGTGCCTTTTCCTTCCCTTACCTTGACGTTCCTTCCGTTAACCTTGCCTTGCCTTGCTTTCCATTGCCTTGCCTTGCCTTCCGTTACCCTTTCCTTGCCTTGCCTTGCTTTGCCTTGCCTTGCCTTGCTTTGCCTTGCCTTGCTTTCCGTTGAAATTTCGTTGCTTTGCCGTGCATTGCCTAGCTTTGCGTTGTCGTGCCTTAGCCTTGCCTTGCCTGACCGTGCCTTTCTTTGCGTTACCGTTTCCTTGCCTTGCCGTGCATTGCCTAGCCTTGCGTTGTCGTGCCTTAGCCTTGCCTTGCCTTGCCTTGCCTTGCCTTGTCCTTACCTTACCTTGCCGTGCCTTCCGTTACCGTTTCCTTGCCTTGCCGTGCATTGCCTAGCCTTGCGTTGTCGTGCCTTAGCCTTGCCTTGCCTTGCCGTGCCTTGCCTTGTCCTTACCTTACCTTGCCGTGCCTTCCGTTACACTTGCCTTGCCTTGCTTTGCCTTGCCTTGCCTTGCCTTCCGTTACCCTTTCCTTGCCTTGCCGTGCATTGCCTAGCCTTGCGTTGTCGTGCCTTAGCCTTGCCTCCCCTTGCCTTAGCCTTGCTTGGCTTCCCTTGCCTTAACATTGCCTAGCCTTGTGTTGTCGTGCCTTAGCCTTGCCTTGCCTTGCCGTCCCTTGCCTTGTCCTTCCCTTGCCTTGCCGTGCCTTCCGTTACCCTTGCCTTGCCTTGCCTTTTCCGTTACCCTTGCCTTGCCTTGCTTTGCCTTGCCTTGCCTTGCCTTCCGTTACCCTTTCCTTGCCTTGCCGTGCATTGCCTAGCCTTGCGTTGTCGTGCCTTAGCCTTGACTCCCCTTGCCTTAGCCTTGCTTGTCTTGCCTTCCCTTAACCTGGCCTTGCCTTGCCTTGCCTTGCCTTGCCTTGCCGTGCCTTGCCTTGTCCTTCCCTTGCCTTGCTGTGCCTTCTGTTACCCTTGCCTTGCCTTGCTTTGCCTTGCCGTGCCTTGCCTTCCGTTACCCTTGCCTTCCCTTGCTTTGCCTTGCCCTGCCTTGCCTTCCGTTAACCTTTCCTTGCCTTGCGGTGCATTGCTTAGCCTTGCATTGCCTTGCCTTAGCCTTGCCTTGCCTTGCCGTGCCTTGCCTTCCATTACGCTTTTCTTGCTTTGTCGTGCATTGCCTAGCCTTGCGTTCTCGTGCTTTAGCATTGCCTCCCCTTGCGTTACCCTTGCTTGGTGTCCCTTGCCTTAACCTTGCCTAGCCTTGCGTTGTCGTGCCTTAGCCTTACCGTGCCTAGCCCTGCCTTGCCTTGTCCTTCCCTTGCATTGCCGTGCCTTCCGTTACCCTTTCCTTGCCTTGGCTGCATTTCCTAGCCTTTCGTTGCCTTGCCTTAGCCTTGCCTTGCCTTCCCTGACAGTGCCATTCCTTGCGTTACCGTTTCCTTGCCTCGCCGTGCATTGCCTAGCCTCGCGTTGTCGTGCCTTCCCTTGTCCTTGGCTTACATTGCCGGGCCTTCCGTTACCCTTGCCTTGCCTTGCTTTGTCTTCCCTTGCCTTGCCTTCCATTGCCCTTTCTTCCCTTGCCGTGCATTGCCTAGCCTTGCGTTGCCTTGCGTTAGCCTTGCCTTGCCTGGCCGTGCCTTGCCTTGCCTTACCCTTCCCTTGCCTAGCCGTGCCTTGCCTTGTCCTTCGCTTGCCTTGCCGTGCCTTCCGTTCCCCTTGCCTTTCCTTGCCTTGCCTTCCCTTGCTTTGCCTTGCCTTGCCTTCCTTTGCCTTGCCTTGCCTTCCGTTAACCTTTCGTTGCCTTGCCGTACATTTCCTAGCCTTGCCTTGTTGTGCCTTAGCCTTGCCTTGCCTGACCGTGCCTTTCCTTGCGTTACCGTTTCCTTGCCTTGCCGTGCATTGCCTAGCCTTGCGTTGTCGTGCCTTAGCCTTGCCTTGCCTTGCCGTGCCTTGCCTTGTCCTTACCTTACCTTGCCTTCCGTTACCCTTTCCTTGCATTGCCGTGCATTACCTAGCCTTGCGTTGTCGTGCCATAGCCTTGCCTTGCCTTGCCTTAGCCTTGCTTGGCTGGCCTTGCCTTGCCGTGCCTTGCCTTCCGTTACCCTTGCCTGGCCTTCCTTTCCCTTGCGGTGCCTTCCGTTGCCCTTTCCTTGCCTTGCCGTGCGTTCCTTTACCCTTGCCTGGCCTTGCTTTGCCTTGCCTTGCCTTCCGTTACCCTTTCCTTGCCTTGCCGTGCATTGCCTAGCCTTGCGTTGTCGTGCCATAGCCTTGCCTTGCCTTGCCTTAGCCTTGCTTGGCTTTCCTTGCCTTGCCGTGCCTTCCGTTACCCTTGCCTTGCCTTGCTTTGCCTTGCCTTGCCTTGCCTTCCGTTACCCTTTCCTTGCCTTGCCGTGCATTGCCTAGCCTTGCGTTGCCTTGCCTTAGCCTTGCCTTGCCTTGCCGTGCCTTGCCTTCCGTTACCCTTGCCTTGCCTTGCTTTGCCTTGCCTTCCCTTGCCTTCCGTTACCCTTTCCTTGCCTTGCCGTGCATTGCCTAGCCGTGCGTTGTCGTGCCTTAGCCTTGCCTTGCCTGGCCGTGCCTTGCCTTGCGTTACCCTTTCCTTGCCTTGCCGTTCATTGCCTAGCCTTGCGTTGTCGTGCCTTAGCCTTGCCTTGCCTTGCCGTGCCTTGCCTTGTCCTTCCCTTACCTTGCCGTGCCTTCCGTTACACTTGCCTTCCCTTGCTTTGCCTTGAGTTCCTTTGCCTTCAGTTACCCTTGCCTTGCCTTGTTTGCCTTGCCTTGCCTTGACTTCCCTTACACTTTCCTTTCTTTTCCGTGCATTGCCTAGCCGTGCGTTGTCGTTCCTTCGCCTTCTCTTCCCTTGCCTTAGCCTTGATTGGCTTGCCTTGCCTTAACCTTGCCTTGCCTTGCCTTGCCTTAGGCTTTCCTTGCCTTGCCGTGCCGTGCCTTGTCCTTCCCTTGCCTTGACGTGCCTTCCGTTACCCTTGCCTTGCCTTGCTTTGCCGTGCCGTGCCTTGCCTTCCGTTATGCTTTCCTTGCTTTGGCGTGCATTGCCTAGCCTTGCATTCTCGTGCTTTAGCATTGCTTCCTCTTGCCTTAGCCTTTCTTGGCGTCCCTTGCCTTAACGTTGCCTAGCCTTGCGTTGTCGTGCCTTAGCCTTACCTTGCCTGGCCGTGCCTTGCCTTGTGCTTCCCTTGCCTTGCCGTGCCTTCCGTTACCCTTGCCTTGCCTTGCTTTCCATTGCCTTGCCTTTTACCCTTTCCTTGCGTTGCCTTACTTTGCCTTACCTTGCCTTGCTTTGCGTACATTGCCTAGCCTTCCGTTGTCGTGCCATAGCCTTGCCTTGCCTTGCCTTAGCCTAGCTTGGCTTGCCTTGCATTGCCGTGCCTTCCGTTACCCTTGCCTGCCTTGCTTTGCCTTGCCGTGCCTTGCCTTCCGTTACCCTTTCCCAGCCTTGTCGTGCATTGCCTAGCCTTGGGTTCTCGTGCCTTAGCCTTGGCTTCCCTTGCCCTAGCCTTCCTTGGCTTCCCTTGCCTTAACATTTCCTAGCGTTGTGTTGTCGTGCCTTAGCCTTGCCTTGCCTTGCCGTGCCTTGCCTTGTCCTTCCCTTGCCTTGCGGTGCCTTCCGTTACCCTTGCCTTGCCTTGCTTTGCCTTGCCTTGCCTTGCCTTCCGTTATCCTTGCCTTGCTTTGCATTGCCTAGCCTTGCGTTGTCGTTCCTTAGCATTGCCTCCCCTTGCCTTAGCCTTGCTTGGCGTCCGTTACCTTAACCATGCCTAGCCTTGCGTTGTCGTGCCTTAGCCTTACCTTGCCTGGCCGTGCCTTGCCTTGTCCTTCCCTTGCCTTGCCGTGCCTTCCGTTCCCCTTGCCATGCATTGCCTTGCCTTGCGTTGCCTTGCCTTAGCCTTGCCTTGCTTTGCCTGATCGTGCCTTTCCATGCGTTACCGTTTCCTTTCCACGACGTGCACTGCCTAGCCTTGTGTTGTCGTGCCTTAGCCTTGCCTTGTCGTGCCTTGCCTACTCCTTTCGTTACCTTGCCGTGCCTTCCGTTACACTTGCCTTGCCTTGCTTTGTCTTGCCTTGCCTTGCATTCCGTTACCCTTTCCTTGCCTTGTCGTACATAGCCTAGCCTTCCGTTCTGCCATAGCCTTGCCTTGCCTTGCTTTAGCCTAGCTTGGCTTGCCTTGCCTTGCCGTGCCTTGCCTTTCCTTTTCTTGGCGTGCATTGCCTAGCCTTGCGTTGTCGTGCCTTAGCCTTGCCTCCCCTTGCCTTAGCCTTCCTTGGCTTCCCTTGCCGTTCTTTGCCTAGCCTTGCGTTGTCGTGCCTTAGCCTTGCCTTGCCTCTCCGTGCCTTGCCTTGTCCTTCACCTGCCTTGTCATGCCTTCCGTTACCCTTGCCTTGCCTTGCTTTGCCTTGCCTTGCTTTGCCTTGCCTTGCCTTCCTTTGACTTGCCTTGCCTTGCGTTACCCTTTCCTTGCCTTGCCGTGCATTGCCTTGCCTTGCCTTGCCGTGCCTTGCCTTCCGTTACCCTTGCCTTGCCTTGCCTCCCCTTGCCTTAGCCTTCCTTGGCTTGTCTTGCCTTAACATTGCCTAGCCTTGCGTTGTCGTGCCTTAGCCTTGCCTTGCCTTGCCGTGCCTTGCCTTGTCCTTCCCTTACCTTGCCGTGCCTTCCGTTACCCTTGCCTTCCCTTGCTTTGCCTTGCCTTCCTTTGCCTTCCGTTACCCTTGCCTTGCCTTGCTTTGCCTTGTCTTGCCTTGACTTCCGTTACACTTTCCTTTGTTTGCCGTGCATTGCCTAGCCGTGCGTTGTCGTGCCTTCCGTTCCCCTTGCCTTGCCATGCTTTACCTTGCCTTGCCTTCCGTTACCCTTTCCTTGACTTTCGGTGCATTGCTTAGCCTTGCGTTGCCTTGCCTGAGCCTTGCCTTGCCTTGCCGTGCCTTGCCTTCCCTTACCCTTTCCTTGCCTTGGCGTGCATTGCCTAGCCTTGCGTTCTCGTGCCTTAGCCTTGCCTCCCATTGCCTTAGCCTTGCTTGGCGTCCCTTGCCTTAACCTTACCTAGCCTTTTGTTGTAGTTCCTTAGCCTGACCTTGCCTGGCCGTGCCTTGCCTTGGCATTACCTTGCCTTGTCGTGCCTTCCATTCCCCTTGCCTTGCCTTTCCGTGCCTTCCGTTGCCCTTGCATTGCATTGCTTTCCCTTGCCTTGCCTTGCTTCCGTTACACTTTCCTTGCCTTGCCGTGCATTGCCTAGCCTTGCGTTGCCTTGCCTTAGCCTTGCCTTGCCTTGCCGTACCGTGCCTTCCGTTACACTTGCCTTGCCTTGCTTTGCCTTGCCTTGCCTTGCCTTCCGTTACCCTTTCCTTGCCTTGCCCTGCATTGCCTAGCCTTGCGTTGCCCTTAGCCTTGCCTTGCCTGACCGTGCCTTTCCTTGCGTTACCGTTTCCTTGCCTTGCCGTGCATTGCCTAGCCTTGCGTTGTCGTGCCTTAGCCTTGCCTTGCCTTGCCGTGCCTTGCCTTGTCCTTCCCTTACCTTGCCGTGCCTTCCGTTACCCTTGCATTGCCTTGCTTTGTCTTGCCTTGCCTTGCCTTCCGTTACCCATTCCTTCCCTTGACGTACATTGCTTTGCCTTCTGTTGTCGTACCATAGACTTCCTTGCCTTGCCTTAGCCTAGCTTGGTTTGCCTTGCATTGCCGTGCCTTCCATTACCCCTAGCTTGCCTTGCTTTGCCTTGCCTTGCCTTGCGTTCCGTTACCCATTCCTTCTCTTGTCGTACATTGCCTTGCCTTCCGTTGTCGTGCCATAGCCTTGCCTTGCCTTGCCTTAGCCTAGCTTGGCTTGCCTTGCATTGCCGTGCCTTCCGTTACCCTTGCCTTGCCTTGCTTTGCCTTGCCTTGCCTTGCCTTCCGTTACCCTTTCCTTGCCTTGCCGTGCATTGCCTAGCCTTGCGTTTTCGTGCCTTAGCCTTGCCTTGCCTTGCCGTGCCTTGCCTTCCGTTACCCTTTCCTTGCCTTGCCCTGCATTGCCTAGCCTTGCGTTGTCGTGCCTTAGCCTTGCCTTGCCTTGCCGTGCCTTGCCTTCCGTTACCCTTTCCTTGCCTTGCCGTGCATTGCCTAGCCTTGCCTTCCCTTGCCTTGCCGTGCCGTGCCTTCCGTTACCCTTGCCTTGCCTTGCTTTGCCTTGCCTTGCCTTGCCTTCCGTTACCCTTTCCTTGCCTTGCCGTGCATTGCCTAGCCTTGCGTTGTCGTGCCTTAGTTTTGCCTTGCCTGACCGTGCCTTTCCTTGCGTTACTGTTTCCTTGCCTTGCCATGCATTGCCTAGCCTTGCGTTGTCGTGCCTTAGCCTTGCCTTGCCGTGCCGTGCCTTCCGTTACCCTTGCCTTGCCTTGCTTTCTCTTGCCTTGCCTTGCCTTCCGTTACCCTTTCCTTGCCTTGTCGTACATTGCCTAGCCTTCCGTTGTCGTGCCATAGCCTTGCCTTGCCTTGCCTTAGCCTAGCTTGGCTTGCCTTGCATTGCCGTGCCTTCCGTTACCCTTGCCTTGCCTTGCCGTGCCTTCCGTTACCCTTGCCTTGCCTTGCTTTGCCTTGCCTTGCCTTGCCTTCCGTTACCCTTTCCTTGCCTTGCCGTGCATTGCCTAGCCTTGCGTTGTCGTGCCTTAGCCTTGTCTCCCCTTGCCTTAGCCTTGCTTGGCTTGCCTTGCCTTAACCTTGCCTTGCCTTGCCTTGCCTTGCCTTGCTTTGCCTTGCCTTGCCTTGCCTTCCGTTACCCTTTCCTTGCATTGCCGTGCATTACCTAGCCTTGCGTTGTCGTGCCATAGCCTTGCCTTGCCTTGCCTTAGCCTTGCTTGGCTGGCCTTGCCTTGCCGTGCCTTGCCTTCCGTTACGCTTTCCTTGCCTTGGCGTGCATTGCCTAGCCTTGCATTCTCGTGCCTTAGCCTTGCCTCCCCTTGCCTTAGCCTTGCTTGGCGTCCCTTGCCTTAGCCTTGCCTAGCCTTGCGTTATCGTGCCTTAGCGTTACCTTGCCTGGCCTTGCCTTGCCTTGTCCTTCCCTTGCCTTGCCATGCCTTCCATTCCCCTTGCCTTACCTTGCCGTGCCTTCCGTTCCCCTTGCATTGCCTTGCTTTCCCTTGCCTTGCCTTGCTTCCGTTACACTTTCCTTGCCTTGCCATGCATTGCCTAGCCTTTCGTTGCCTTGCCTGAGCCTTGCCTTGCCTTGCCTGTTCGTGCCTTTCCATGCGTTACCGTTTCCTTTCCACGACGTGCATTGCCTAGCCTCGCGTTGTCGTGCCTTAGCCTTGCCTTGCCTTGCCGTGCCTTCCCTTTTCCTTCCCTTGCCTTGTCGTGCCTTCCGTTACCCTTGCCTTGCCTTGCTTTTTCTTGCCTTGCCTTGCCTTCCGTTACGCATTCCTTGCCTTGTCGTACATTGCCTTGCCTTCCGTTGTCGTGCCATAGCCTTGCCTTGCCTTGCCTTAGCCTAGCCTTGCCTTGCCGTGGCTTGCCTTGCATTGCCCTTGCCTTCCCTTGCTTTGCCTTGCCTTGCCTTCGTTTGCCTTGCCTTGCCTTCCGTTGACCTTTCGTTGCCTTGCCGTACATTTCCTAGCCTTGCCTTGTCGTGCCTTAGCCTTGCCTTGCCTGACCATGCCTTTCCTTGCGTTACCGTTTCCTTGCCTTGCCGTGCATTGCCTAGCCTTGCGTTGTCGTGCCTTATCCTTGCCGTGCCTTGCCTTGTCCTTACCTTACCTTGCTGTGACTTCCGTTACCCTTTCCTTGCATTGCCGTGCATTACCTAGCCTTGCGTTGTCGTGCCCTAGCCTTGCCTTGCCTTGCCTTAGCCTTGCTTGGCTGGCCTTGCCTTGCCGTGCCTTGCCTTGCCTTCCGTTACCCTTGCCTGTCCCTTGCCTTAACCTTGCCTAGCCTTGTGTTATCGTTCCTTAGCCTTACCTTGCCTGGCCGTGCCTTGCCTTGTCCTTTACCTTGCCTTGCTGTGCCTTCCGTTACCCTTGCCTTGCCTTGCCGTGCCTTCCGTTCCCCTTGCATTGCCTTGCTTTCCCTTGCCTTGCCTTGCTTCCGTTACCCTTTCCTTGCCTTGCCGTGCATTGCCTAGCCTTGCGTTGCCTTGCCTTAGCCTTGCCTTGCCTTGCCGTGCCGTGCCTTCCGTCACACTTGGCTTGCCTTCGTTTGACTTTCCTTACCTGCCTTCCGTTACCCTTTCCTTGCCTTGCCCTGCATTGCCTAGCCTTTCGTTGCCTTGCCTTAGCCTTGCCTTACCTGACCGTGCCTTTCCTTGCGTTACCGTTTCCGTTTCCTTGCCTCGCCGTGCATTGCCTAGCCTTGCGTTGTCGTGCCTTAGCCTTGCCTTGCCTTGTCGTGCCTTGCCTTGTCCTTCCCTTACCTTGCCGTGCCTTCCGTTACCCTTGCCTTGCCTTGCTTTGTCTTGCCTTGCCTTGCCTTCCGTTACCCATTCCTTGCCTTGTCGTACATTGCCTTGCCTTCCGTTGTGGTGCCATAGCCTTGCCTTGCCTTGCCTTAGCCTAGCTTGGCTTGCCTTGCATTGCCGTGCCTTCCGTTAACCTTGCCTTGCCTTGCTTTGCCTTGCCTTGCCTTGCCTTCCGTTACCCATTCCTTGCCTTGTCGTACATTGCCTTGCCTTCCGTTGTGGTGCCATAGCCTTGCCTTGCCTTGCCTTAGCCTAGCTTGGTTTGCCTTGCATTGCCGTGCCTTCCGTTACCCTTGCCTTGCCTTGCTTTGCCTTGCCTTGCCTTGCCTTCCGTTGCCCTTTCCTTGCCTTGCCGTGCATTGCCTAGCCTTGCGTTGCCTTGCCTTAGCCTTGCCTTTGCCTTGCCGTGCCGTGCCTTGCGTTACGCTTTCCTTGCCTTGCCGTGCATTGCCTAGCCTTGCGTTGTCGTGCCTTAGCCTTGCCTTGCCTTGCCGTGCCTTGCCTTGTCCTTCCCTTACCTTGCCGTGCCTTCCGTTACCCTTGCCTTGCCTTCCTTTGTGTTGCCTTGCCTTGCCTTCCGTTACCCTTTCCTTGCCTTGTCGTGCATTGCCTAGCTTTGCGTTGTCGTGCCATAGCCTTGCCTTGCCTTGCCTTAGCCTTGCTTGTCTTTGCGTTGCCTTGCCTTAGCCTTTCCTTGCCTTGCCGTGCCTTGCCTTTTCCTTCCCTTCCCTTGCCGTGCCTTCCGTTACCCTTGCCTTGCCTTGCTTTGCATTGCCTTGCCTTGCCTTCCGTTACCCTTTCCTTGCCTTCCCTTGCTTTGCCTTGCCTTGCCTTGCTTTCCCTTGCCTTGCTTTCCGTTGAACTTTCGTTGCCTTGCCGTGCATTGCCTAGCCTTGCTTTGTCGTGCCTTAGCCTTCCCTTGCCTGACCGTGCCTTGGCTTTTCCTTACCTTACCTTGCTGTGCCTTCCGTTACCCTTGCCTTGCCTTTCGCACATTGCCTAGCCTTCCGTTGTCGTGCCATATCCTTGCCTTGCCTTGCCTTGCCTTAGCGTAGCTTGGCTTGCCTTGCATTGCCGTGCCTTCCGTTACCCTTTCCCTGCCTTGCTTTGCCTTGCCGTGCCTTGCCTTCCGTTACCCTTTCCTTGCCTTGTCGTGCATTGCCTAGCCTTGGGTTCTCGTGCCTTAGCCTTGCCTCCCCTTGCCCTAGCCTTGCTTGGGTTCCCTTGCCTTAACATTGCCTAGCCTTGTGTTGTCGTGCCTTAGCCTTGCCTTGCCTTGCCGTCCCTTGCCTTGTCCTTCCCTTGCCTTGCCGTGCCTTCCGTTACCCTTGCCTTGCCTTGCCTTGCCTTGCCTTGCTTTCCCTTGCCTTGCCTTCCGTTACCCTTTCCTTGCCTTGCCGTGCATTGCCTAGCCTTGCGTTGTCGTGCCTTAGCCTTGTCTCCCCTTGCCTTAGCCTTGCTTGGCTTGCCTTGCCTTAACCTTGCCTTGCCTTGCGTTGCCTTGCCTTAGCCTTGCCTTGCCTTGCCTTGCCGTGCCTTCCGTTACCCTTGCCTTGCCTTGCCTTGCCTTGCCTTTGCCTTGCCTTCCGTTACCCTTTCCTTGCCTTGCCGTGCATTGCCTAGCCTTGCGTTGCCTTGCCTTAGCCTTGCCTTGCCTTGCCGTGCCTTGCCTTCCGTTACACTTGCCTTGCCTTGCTTTGCCTTGCCTTCCCTTGCCTTCCGTTACCCTTTCCTTGCCTTGCCGTGCATTGCCTAGCCTTGCGCTGTCGTGCCTTAGCCTTGCCTTGCCTGACCGTGCCTTGCCTTGCGTTACCCTTTCCTTGCCTTGCCGTGCATTGCCTAGCCTTGCGTTGTCGTGCCTTAGCCTTGCCTTGCCTTGCCGTGCCTTGCCTTGTCCTTCCCTTACCTTGCCGTGCCTTCCGTTACCCTTGCCTTGCCTTGCTTTGCCTTGCCTTTGCCTTGCCTTGCCTTGCCTTGCCTTGTTTGCCTTGCCTTGCCTTGACTTCCGTTACCCTTTCCTTGCCTTGCCGTGCATTGCCTAGCCGTGCGTTGTCGTGCCTTAGCCTTGTCTCCCCTTGCCTTAGCCTTGATTGGCTTGCCTTGCCTTAACCTTGCCTTGCCTTGCCTTGCCTTAGCCTTTCCTTGCCTTGCCGTGCCGTGCCTTGTCCTTCCCTTACCTTGCCGTGCCTTCCGTTACCCTTGCCTTGCCTTGCTTTGCCTTGCCTTGCCTTTTACCCTTTCCTTGCGTTGCCTTACTTTGCCTTACCTTGCCTTGCTTTGCCTTGCCTTGTCATACATTGCCTAGCCTTCCGTTGTCGTGCCATAGCCTTGCCTTGCCTTGCCTTAGCCTAATTGGCTTGCCTTGCATTGCCGTGCCTTCCATTACCCTTGCCTTGCCTTGCTTTGCCTTGCCTTGCCTTGCCTTCCGTTACCCTTTCCTTGCCTTGCCGTGCATTGCCTAGCCTTGCGTTGTCGTGCCTTAGCCTTGCCTCCCCTTGCCCTAGCCTTCCTTGGCTTCCCTTGCCTTAACATTTCCTAGCGTTGTGTTGTCGTGCCTTAGCCTTGCCTTGCCTTGCCGTGCCTTGCCTTGTCCTTCCCTTGCCTTGCCGTGCCTTCCGTTACCCTTGCCTTGCCTTGCTTTGCCTTGCCTTGCCTTGCCTTCCGTTACCCTTTCCTTGCCTTGCCGTGCATTGCCTAGCCTTGCATTCTCGTGCTTTAGCATTGCCTCCCCTTGCCTTAGCCTTTCTTGGCGTCCCTTGCCTTAACGTTGCCTAGCCTTGCCTTGGCGTGCCTTCCGTTCCCCTTGCCATGCATTGCCTAGCCTTTCGTTGCCTTGCCTGAGCCTTGCCTTGCTTTTCCTGATCGTGCCTTTCCATGCGTACCCTTTCCTTGCCTTGGCGTGCATTGCCTAGGTTTGCGATGTCGTGCCATAGACTTGCCTTGCCTTGCCTTAGCCTTGCTTGTCCTTCCCTTACCTTGCCGTGCCTTCCGTTACCCTTGCCTTGCCTTGCTTTGTCTTGCCTTGCCTTGCCTTCCGTTACCCATCCCTTTCCTTGTCGTACATTGCCTTGCCTTCCGTTGTGGTGCCATAGCCTTGCCTTGCCTTGCCTTAGCCTTGCTTGGCTTGCCTTGCCTTGCCGTGCCTTGCCTTCCGTTACACTTTCCTTGCCTTGGCGTGCATTGCCTAGCCTTGCGTTCTCGTGCCTTAGCTTTGCCTCCCCTTGCCTTAGCCTTGCTTGGCGTCCCTTGCCTTAACCTTGCCTAGCCTTGCGTTGTCGTGCCTTAGCCTTACCTTGCCTGGCCGTGCCTTGCCTTGTCCTTCCCTTGCCTTGCCGTGCCTTCCGTTACCCTTGCCTTGCCTTCCGTTACCCTTGCCTTGCCTTGCCTTGCCTTGCCTTGCCTTGCCTTGCCTTGCCTTGCCTTGCCTTGCCGTGCATTGCCTAGCCTTGCGTTGTCGTGCCTTAGCCTTGCCTTGCCTGACCGTGCCTTTCCTTGCGTTACCGTTTCCTTGCCTTGCCGTGCATTGCCTAGCCTTGCGTTGTCGTGCCTTAGCCTTGCCTTGCCTTGCCGTGCCTTGCCTTGTCCTTCCCTTACCTTGCCGTGCCTTCCGTTACACTTTCCTTGCATTGCCGTGCATTACCTAGCCTTGCCTTGTCGTGCTATAGACTTGCCTTGCCTTGCCTTAGCCTTGCTTGGCTGGCCTTGCCTTGCCGTGCCTTCCGTTACCCTTGCCTTGCCTTGCCTTGCCTTGCCTTCCGTTGCCCTTTCCTTGCCTTGCCGTGCCTTCCGTTACCCTTGCCTTGCCTTGCTTTGCCTTGCCTTGCCTTGCCTTCCATTACCCTTTCCTTGCCTTGCCGTGCATTGCCTAGCCTTGCGTTGTCGTGCCTTAGCCTTGCCTTGCCTTGCCTTAGCCTTGCTTGTCTTCCCTTGCCTTGCCGTGCCTTGCGTTACCCTTGCCTTGCCTTGCTTTGCCTTGCCTTGCCTTCCGTTACCCTTTCCTTGCCTTGCCGTGCATTGCCTAGCCTTGCGTTGCCTTGCCTTAGCCTTGCCTTGCCTTGCCGTGCCTTGCCTTCGGTTACACTTGCCTTGCCTTGCTTTGCCTTGCCTTGCCTTGCCTTGTCGTATATTGCCTAGCCTTCCGTTGTCGTGCCATAGCCTTGCCTTGCCTTGCCTTAGCCTAGCTTGGCTTGCCTTGCATTGCCGTGCCTTCCGTTACCCTTGCCTTGCCTTGCCTTGCCTTGCCGTGCCTTGCCTTCCGTTACCCTTTCCTTGCCTTGCCGTGCATTGCCTAGCCTTGCGTTCTCGTGCCTTAGCCTTGCCTCCCCTTGCCCTAGCCTTCCTTGGCTTCCCTTGCCTTAACATTTCCTAGCGTTGTGTTGTCGTGCCTTAGCGTTGCCTTGCCTTGCCTTGCTGTGCCTTGCCTTGTCCTTCCCTTGCTTTGCCCTGCCTTCCATTCCCCTTGCCTTGCCTTGCTTTGCCGTGCCGTGCCTTGCCTTCCGTTACCCTTGCCTGGCCTTGCTTTGCCTTGTCTTGCCTTCCCTTACCGTTTCCTGGACTTTCGGTGCTTTGCTTAGCTTTAGACTGCCTTGCCTGACCCTTGCCTTGCCTTGCCGTGCCTTGCCTTCCGTTACGCTTTCCTTGCTTTGGCGTGCATTGCCTAGACTTGCATTCTCGTGCTTTAGCATTGCCTCCCCTTGCCTTAGCCTTGCTTGTCGTACCTTGCCTTAACGTTGCCTAGCCTTGCGTTGTCGGGCCTTAGCCTTACCTTGCCTGGCCGTGCCTTGCCTTGTCCTTCCGTTGCCTTGCCGTGCCTTCCGTTTCCAGTGCCATGCATTGCCTAGACTTTCGTTGCCTTGCCAGAGCCGTGACTTGCTTTGCCTGATCGTGCCTTTCCATGCGTTTCCGTTTCCTTTCCACGACGTGCGTTGCCTAGCTATGCGTTGTCGTGCCAGAGACTTGCCTTGCCTTGCCTTAGCCTTGCTTGGCTTGCCTTGCCTTGCCTTGCCTTCCGTTACCCTTTCCTTGCCTTGCCGTGCATTGCCTAGCCTTGCGTTGCCTTGCCTTAGCCTTGCCTTGCCTTGCCGTGCCTTGCCT
This sequence comes from Macrotis lagotis, assembly GCF_037893015.1. Taxonomy (NCBI): domain Eukaryota; kingdom Metazoa; phylum Chordata; class Mammalia; order Peramelemorphia; family Peramelidae; genus Macrotis; species Macrotis lagotis. Next base: position 97,376 of record NW_027422271.1, on the reverse strand, counting down.
TCCGTTACACTTGCCTTGCCTTGCTTTGCCTTGCCTTCCCTTGCCTTCCGTTACCCTTTCCTTGCCTTGCCGTGCATTGCCTAGCCTTGCGTTGTCGTGCCTTAGCCTTGCCTTGCCTTGCCGTGCCTTGCCTTGTCCTTCCCTTACCTTGCCGTGCCTTCCGTTACCCTTGCCTTCCCTTGCTTTGCCTTGCCTTGCCTTGCCTTCCGTTACCCTTGCCTTGCCTTGCTTTGCCTTGCCTTGCCTTGCCTTCCGTTACCCTTTCCTTGCCTTGCCGTGCATTGCCTAGCCTTGCGTTGTCGTGCCTTCCGTTACCCTTGCCTTGCCTTGCTTTGCCTTGCCTTGCCTTCCGTTACCCTTTCCTTGCCTTGCGGTGCATTGCTTAGCCTTGCGTTGCCTTGCCTTAGCCTTGCCTTGCCTTGCCGTGCCTTGCCTTCCGTTACACTTTCCTTGCCTTGGCGTGCATTGCCTAGCCTTGCGTTCTCGTGCCTTAGCTTTGCCTCCCCTTGCCTTAGCCTTGCTTGGCGTCCCTTGCCTTAACCTTGCCTAGCCTTGTGTTATCGTGCCTTAGCCTTACCTTGCCTGGCCGTGCCTTGCCTTGTCCTTCCCTTGCCTTGCCGTGCCTTCCATTCCCCTTGCCTTACCTTGCCGTGCCTTCCGTTCCCCTTGCATTGCCTTGCTTTCCCTTGCCTTGCCTTGCTTCCGTTACACTTTCCTTGCCTTGCCGTGCATTGCCTAGCCTTGCGTTGCCTTGCCTTAGCCTTGCCTTGCCTTGCCGTGCCGTGCCTTCCGTTACACTTGCCTTGCCTTGCTTTGCATTGCCTTGCCTTGCCTTCCGTTACCCTTTCCTTGTCTTCCCCTGCATTGCCTAGCCTTGTGTTGTCGTGCCTTAGCCTTGCCTTGCCTGACCGTGCCTTTCCTTGCGTTACCGTTTCCTTGCCTTGCCGTGCATTGCCTAGCCTTGCGTTGTCGTGCCTTAGCCTTGCCTTGCCTTGCCGTGCCTTGCCTTTCCCTTACCTTGCCTTGCCTTGCCTTCCGTTACCCTTGCATTGCCTTGCTTTGTCTTGCCTTGCCTTGCCTTCCGTTACCCATTCCTTCCCTTGACGTACATTGCTTTGCCTTCTGTTGTCGTACCATAGACTTCCTTGCCTTGCCTTAGCCTAGCTTGGTTTGCCTTGCATTGCCGTGCCTTCCGTTATCCTTGCCTTGCCTTGCTTTGCCTTGCCTTGCCTTGCCTTCCGTTGCCCTTTCCTTGCCTTGTCGTACATTGCCTTGCCTTCCGTTGTGGTGCCATAGCTTTGACTTGCCTTGCCTTGCCTTGCCTTAGCCTAGCTTGGCTTGCCTTGCATTGCCGTGCCTTCCATTACCCCTGGCTTGCCTTGCTTTGCCTTGCCGTGCCTTGCCTTCCGTTACCCTTTCCTTGCCTTGCCGTGCATTGCCTAGCCTTGCGTTGTCGTGCCTTAGCCTTGCCTTGCCTTGCCGTGCCCTGCCTTCCGTTAACATTCCTTGTCTTGCCCTGCATTGCCTAGCCTTGCGTTGTCGTGCCTTAGCCTTCCCTTTCCTTGCCGTCCCTTGCCTTCCGTTACACTTTCCTTGCCTTGCCGTGCATTGCCTAGCCTTTCGTTGCCTTGCCTTAGCCTTGCTTTGCCGTGCCGTGCCTTCCGTTACCCTTGCCTTGCCTTGTTTGCCTTGCCTTCCTTGCCTTCCGTTACCCTTTTCTTGCCTTGCTTTGCATTGCCTAGCCTTGCGTTGTCGTGCCTTAGCCTTGCCTTGCCTGACCGTGCCTTTCCTTGCGTTACCGTTTCCTTGCCTTGCCGTGCATTGCCTAGCCTTCCGTTGTCGTGCCTTAGCCTTGCCTTGCCGTGCCGTGCCTTCCGTTACCCTTGCCTTGCCTTGATTTCTCTTGCCTTGCCTTGCTTTCCGTTACGTTTCCATGCTTTGTCGTATATTGCCTAGCCATCCGTTGTCGTGCCATAGCCTTGCCTTGCCTTGCCTGAGCCTGGCTTGGCTTGCCGTGCATTGCCGTGCCTTCCCTTCCGTTACCCTTGCCTTGCCTTCCCTTACCCTTGCCTTGCCTTGCTTTGCCTTGCCTTGCCTTGCCTTCCGTTACACTTTCCTTGCTTTGCCGTGCATTGCCTAGCCTTGCGTTGTCGTGCCTTAGCCTTGTCTCCCCTTGCCTTAGCCTTGCTTGGCTTGCCTTGCCTTAACCTTGCCTTGCCTTGCCTTGCCTTCCCTTACTTGGCTTGCCTTGCTTTGCCTTGCCTTGCCTTGCCTTCCGTTACCCTTTCCTTGCATTGCCGTGCATTACCTAGCCTTGCGTTGTCGTGCCATAGCCTTGCCTTGCCTTGCCTTAGCCTTGCTTGGCTGGCCTTGCCTTGCCGTGCCTTGCCTTCCGTTACACTTTCCTTGCCTTGGCGTGCATTGCCTAGCCTTGCGTTCTCGTGCCTTAGCTTTGCCTCCCCTTGCCTTAGCCTTGCTTGGCGTCCCTTGCCTTAACCTTGCCTAGCCTTGCGTTATCGTGCCTTAGCCTTACCTTGCCTGGCCGTGCCTTGCCTTGTCCTTCCCTTGCCTTGCCGTGCCTTCCGTTACCCTTGCCTTACCTTGCCGTGCCTTCCGTTTCCCTTGCATTGCCTTGCTTTCCCTTGCCTTGCCTTGATTCCGTTATACTTTCCTTGCCTTGCCGTGCATTGCCTAGCCTTTCGTTGCCTTGCCTTAGCCTTGCCTTGCCTTGCCTGATCGTGCCTTTCCATGCGTTACCGTTTCCTTTCCACGACGTGCATTGCCTAGCCTTGCGTTGTCGTGCCTTAGCCTTGCCTTGCCTTGCCGTGCCTTGCCTTGTCCTTCCCTTACCTTGCCGTGTCTTCCGTTACCCTTGCCTTGCCTTGCTTTGTCTTGCCTTGCCTTGCCTTCCGTTACCCATTCCTTGCCTTGTCGTACATTGCCTTGCCTTCCGTTGTCGTGCCATAGCCTTGCCTTGCCTTGCCTTAGCCTAGCTTGGCTTGCCTTGCATTGCCGTGCCTTCCGTTACCCTTGCCTTCCCTTGCTTTGCCTTGCCTTGCCTTCGTTTGCCTTGCCTTGCTTTCCGTTGACCTTTCTTTGCCTTGCCGTACATTTCCTAGCCTTGCCTTGTCGTGCCTTAGCCTTGCCTTGCCTGACCATGCCTTTCCTTGCGTTACCGTTTCCTTGCCTTGCCGTGCATTGCCTAGCCTTGCGTTGTCGTGCCTTATCCTTGCTGTGCCTTGCCGTGTCCTTACCTTACCTTGCTGTGACTTCCGTTACCCTTTCCTTGCATTGCCGTGCATTACCTAGCCTTTCCTTGTCGTGCCATAGACTTGCCTTGCCTTGCCTTAGCTTTGCTTGGCTGGCCTTGCCTTGCCTTGCCATGCCTTGCCTTCCGTTACCCTTGCCTGGCCTTCCTTTGCCTTGCCTTGCCTTCCGTTGCCCTTTCCGTGCCTTGGTGTACATTGCCTAGCCTTGCCTTCTCGTGCTTTCGCCTTGCCTCCCATTGCCTTAGCCTTGCTTGGCGTCCCTTGCCTTAAACTTACCTAGCCTTTTGTTGTAGTTCCTTAGCCTTACCGTGCCTGGCCGTGCCTTGCCTTGGCTTTACCTTGCCTTGCCGTGCCTTCCGTTCCCCTTGCCTTGCCTTCCCGTGCCTTCCGTTGCCCTTGCATTGCCTTGCTTTCCCTTGCCTTGCCTTGCTTCTGTTACAATTTCCTTGCCTTGCCATGCAATGCCTAGCCTTGCGTTGCCTTGCCTTAGACTTGCCTTGCCTTGACGTGCCGTGCCTTCCGTCACACTTGCCTTGCCTTGGTTTGACTTTCCTTACCTGCCTTCCGTTACCCTTTCCTTGCCTTGCCGTGCATTGCCTAGCCTTTCGTTGCCTTGCCTTAGCCTTGTCTTGCCTGACCGTGCCTTTCCTTGCGTTACCGTTTCCTTGCCTTGCCGTGCATTGCCTAGCCTTGCTTTGTCGTGCCTTAGCCTTGCCTTGCCTTGCTGTGCCTTGCCTTGTCCTTACCTTACCTTCCTGTGCCTTCCGTTACCCTTGCCTTGCCTTTCGCACATTGCCTAGCCTTCCGTTGTCGTGCCATATCCTTGCCTTGCCTTGCCTTGCCTTAGCGTAGCTTGGTTTGCCTTGCATTGCCGTGCCTTCCGTTACCCTTTCCCTTCCTTGCTTTGCCTTGCCGTGCCTTGCCTTCCGTTACCCTTTCCTTGCCTTGTCGTGCATTGCCTAGCCTTGCGTTCTCGTGCCTTAGCCTTGCCTCCCCTTGCCCTAGCCTTGCTTGGGTTCCCTTGCCTTAACATTGCCTAGCCTTGTGTTGTCGTGCCTTAGCCTTGCCTTGCCTTGCCGTCCCTTGCCTTGTCCTTCCCTTGCCTTGCCGTGCCTTCCGTTACCCTTGCCTTGCCTTGCCTTGCCTTGCCTTGCCTTTGCCCTTGCCTTGCCGTGCATTGCCTAGCCTTGCGTTGTCGTGCCTTAGCCTTGTCTCCCCTTGCCTTAGCCTTGCTTGGCTTGCCTTGCCTTAACCTTGCCTTGCCTTGCGTTGCCTTGCCTTAGCCTTGCCTTGCCTTGCCGTGCCTTGCCTTGTCCTTCCCTTGCCTTTCCGTGCCTTCTGTTCCCCTTGCCTTGGCTTTCTTTGCCGTGCCGTGCCTTGCCTTCCGTTACCCTTGCCTGGCCTTGCTTTTCCTTGCCTTGCCTTCCGTTAACGTTTCCTTGCCTTGCGGTGCATTTCTTAGCCTTGCGTTGTCGTGCCTTAGCCTTGCCTTGCCTTGCCGTGCCTTGCCTTCCGTTACACTTTCCTTGCCTTTGCGTGCATTGCCTAGCCTTGCGTTCTCCTGCCTTATCTTTGCCTCCCCTTGCCTTAGCCTTGCTTGGCGTCCCTTGCCTTAACCTTGCCTAGCCTTGTGTTGTCGTGCCTTAGCCTTACCTTGCCTTGCCGTGCCTTGCCTTGTCCTTCCCTTGCCTTGCCGTGCCTTCCCTTACCCTTACCTTGCCTTGCCGTGCATTGCCTAGCCTTGCGTTGCCTTGCCTTAGCCTTGCCTTGCCTTTCCTGACAGTGCCTTTCCTTGTGTTACCGTGTCCTTGCCTCGCCGTGCATTGCCTATCCTAGCGTTGTCTTGCCTTTGCCTTGCCTTGTGTTGTCGTGCCTTCCCTTGTCCTTGGCTTTCATTGTCGGGCCTTCCGTTACCCTTGCCTTGCCTTGCTTTGCCTTGCCTTGCCTTGCCTTCCGTTGCCCTTTCCTTGCCTTGCCGTGCATTGCCTAGCCTTGCGTTGCCTTGCCTTAGCCTTGCCTTGCCTTGCCGTGCCGTGCCTTCCGTTAGCCTTTCGTTGCCTTGCCTTGCATTGCCTAGCCTTGCGTTGTCGTGCCTTAGCCTTGCCTTGCCTGGCCGTGCCTTTCCGTGCGTTACTGTTTCCTTGCCTTGCCATGCATTGCCTAGCCTTCCGTTGTCGTGCCTTAGCCTTGTCTCCCCTTACCTTAGCCCTGCTTGACTTGCCTTGACTTAACCTTGCCTTCCCTTACCTTGCCTTGCTGTGCCATGCCTTGTCTATCCCTTGCCCAGCCTTACGATGTCGTTCCTTAGCCTTACCTTGCCTGGCCGTGCCTTGCCTTGTCCTTCCCTTGCCTTGCCGTGCCTTCCATTCCCCTTGCCTTACCTTGCCGTGCCTTCCGTTCCCCTTGCATTGCCTTGCCTTCCCTTGCCTTGCCTTGCTTCCGTTACCCTTTCCTTGCCTTGCCATGCATTGCCTAGCCTTGCGTTCCCTTGCTTTCCCTTGCCTTGCCTTGATTCCGTTACCCATTCCTTCCCTTGTCGTACATTGCCTTGCCTTCTGTTGTCGTGCCATAGCCTTGCCTTGCCTTGCCTTAGCCTAGCTTGGCTTGCCTTGCTTTGCCGTGTCTTCCGTTACCCTTGCCTTGCCTTGCTTTGCCTTGCCTTACCTTGCCCTGCCTTCCGTTACCCTTTCCTTGCCTTGCCGTGCATTGCCTAGCCTTTCGTTGCCTTGCCTTAGCCTTGCCTTGCCTTGCCGTGCCGTGCCTTCCGTTACCCTTGCCTTGCCTTGCTTTGCCTTGCCTTCCTTGCCTTCCGTTACCATTTTCTTGCCTTGCTTTGAATTTCCTAGCCTTGCGTTGTCGTGCCTTAGCATTGCCTTGCCTGACCGTGCCTTTCCTTGCGTTACCGTTTCCTTGCCTTGCCGTGCATTGCCTAGCCTTGCGTTGTCGTGCCTTAGCCTTGCCTTGCCTTGCCGTGCCTTCCGTTACCCTTGCCTTGCCTTGCTTTGTCTTGCCTTGCCTTGCTTTCCGTTACCCTTTCCTTGCCTTGTCGTACATTGCCTAGCCTTCCGTTGTCGTGCCATAGCCTTGCCTTGCCTTGCCTTAGCCTAGCTTGGCTTGCCTTGCATTGCCGTGCCTTCCGTTACCCTTGCCTTGCCTTGCCTTGCCTTCCGTTACACTTTCCTTGCTTTGCCGTGCATTGCCTAGCCTTGCGTTGTCGTGCCTTAGCCTTGTCTCCCCTTGCCTTAGCCTTGCTTGGCTTGCCTTGCCTTAACCATGCCTTGCCTTGCGTTGCCTTGCCTTAGCCTTGCCTTGCCTTGCCGTACCGTCCGTTCCCCTTGCCTTGCCTTGCCTTTCTTTGCCTTGCCTTGCCTTGCCTTCCGTTACCCTTGCCTTCCCTTGCTTTGCCTTGCCTTGCCTTGCCTTCCGTTACCCTTTCCTTGCCTTGCCGTGCATTGCCTAGCCTTGCGTTGTCGTGCCTTAGCCTTGCCTTGCCTTGCCTTGCCTTGCCTTCCGTTACCCTTTCCTTGCCTTGCCGTGCATTGCCTAGCCTTGCGTTGTCGTGCCTTAGCCTTGCCTTGCCTGGCCGTGCCTTGCCTTGCGTTACCCTTTCCTTGCCTTGCCGTGCATTGCCTAGCCTTGCGTTGCCTTGCCTTAGCCTTGCCTTGCCTTGCCGTGCCTTGCCTTGTCCTTCCCTTCCCTTGCCGTGCCTTCCGTTACCCTTGCCTTGCCTTGCTTTGCCTTGCCTTGCCTTGCCCTTTCCTTGCCTTGCCTTCCGTTACCCTTGCCTTGCCTTGCTTTGCCCCTTGCCTTGCCTTCCGTTACCCTTTCCTTGCCTTGGCGTGCATTGCCTAGCCTTGCGTTCTCGTGCCTTAGCCTTGCCTCCCCTTGCCTTAGCCTTGCTTGGCTTCCCTTGCCTTAACCTTGCCTAGCCTTGTGTTGTCGTTCCTTAGCCTTACCTTGCCTGGCCGTGCCTTGCCTTGTCCTTCCCTTGCCTTGCCGTTCCTTCCGTTCCCCTTGCCTTGCCTTGCCGTGCATTCCGTTGCCCTTGCATTGCCTTGCTTTCCCTTGCCTTGCCTTGCTTCCGTTACACTTTCCTTGCCTTGCCGTTCATTGCCTAGCCTTGCGTTTCGTTGCCTTTGCGTTGCCTTGCCTTGCCGTGCCGTGCCTTCCGTTACCCTTGCCTTGCCTTGCCTTGCCTTCCGTTACCCTTTCCTTGCCTTGCCGTGCATTGCCTAGCCTTTCGTTGCCTTGCCTTAGCCTTGTCTTGCCTGACCGTGCCTTTCCTTGCGTTACCGTTTCCTTGCCTTGCCGTGCATTGCCTAGCCTTGCGTTGTCGTGCCTTAGCCTTGCCTTGCCTTGCCGTGCCTTGCCTTGTCCTTCCCTTACCTTGCCGTGCCTTCCGTTACCCTTGCCTTGCCTTGCTTTTTCTTGCCTTGCCTTGTCTTCCGTTACCCATTCCTTCCCTTGTCGTACATTGCCTTGCCTTCCGTTGTGGTGCCTTAGCCTTGCCTTGCCTTGCCTTAGCCTAGCTTGGCTTGCCTTGCATTGCCGTGCCTTCCGTTATCCTTGCCTTGCCTTGCTTTCCCTTGCCTTGCCTTGCCTTGCCTTCCATTGCCCCTTCCTTGCCTTGCCATGCATTGCCTAGCCTTGCGTTGCCTTGCGTTAGACTTGCCTTGCCTTGCCGTGTCGTGCCTAGCGTTACGCTTTCCTTGCCTTGCCGTGCATTGCCTAGCCTTGCGTTGTCGTGCCTTAGCCTTGCCTTGCCTTGCCCTGCCTTGCCTTGTCCTTCCCTTACCTTGCCGTGCCTTCCGTTACCCTTGCCTTGCCTTCCTTTGTGTTGCCTTGCCTTGCCTTCCGTTACCCTTTCCTTGCCTTGTCGTCCATTGCCTAGCTTTGCTTTGTCGTGCCATAGCCTTGCCTTCCCTTACCTTAGCCTTGCTTGTCTTGCCTTGCCTTGCCGTGCCTTCCGTTACCCTTGCATTGCCTTGCTTTGCATTGCCTTGCCTTGCATTCCGTTACCCTTGCCTTGACTTGGCGTGTATTGCCTAGCATTGCGTTGCCTTTCCTTAGCCTTGCCTTGCCTTGCCGTGCCTTGCCTTCGGTTACACTTGCCTTGCCTTGCTTTGCCTTGCCTTCCCTTGCCTTCCGTTACCCTTTCCTTGCCTTGCCGTGCATTGCCTAGCCGTGCGTTGTCGTGCCTTCGCCTTGTCTCCCCTTGCCTTAGCCTTGATTGGCTTGCCTTGCCTTAACCTTGCCTTGCCTTGCCTTGGCTTGCCTTAGCCGTTCCTTGCCTTGCCGTGCCGTACCTTGTCCTTCCCTTGCCTTCCCATGCCTTCCGTTACCCTTGCCTTGCCTTGCTTTGCCTTGCCTTGCCTTCCGTTGCCCTTTCGTTGCCTTGCCGTGCATTGCCTAGCCTTTCGTTGTCGTGCCTAAGCCTTGCCTTTCCTGACCATGCCTTTCCTTGCGTTACCGTTTCCTTGCCTTGCCGTGCATTGCCTAGCCTTGCGTTGTCTTGCCTTAGCCTTGCCTTGCTTTGCCGTGCCTTGCCTTGTCCTTCCCTTGCCTTGCCGTTCCTTCGGTTACCCTTGCCTTGCCTAGCCGTGCCTTCCGTTGCCCTTGCCTTAACTTGCTTTGCCGTGCCTTCCCTTGTCCTTCCCTTGCCTTGCCGTGCCTTCCGTTACCCTTGCCTTCTCTTGCTTTGCCTTGCCTTGCCTTGCCTTCCGTTACACTTTCCTTGCTTTGCCGTGCATTGCCTAGCCTTGCGTTGTCGTGCCTTAGCCTTGTCTCCCCTTGCCTTAGCCTTGCTTGTCTTGCCTTGCCTTGCGTTGCCTTGCCTTAGCCTTGCCTTGCCTTGCCGTACCTTCCGTTCCCCTTGCCTTGCCTTGCTTTGCCTTGCCTTGCCTTGCTTCCGTTACCCTTGCCTTCCCTTGCTTTGCCTTGCCTTGCCTTGCCTTGCCTTCCGTTACCCTTTCCTTGCCTTGTCGTACATTGCCTAGCCTTCCGTTGTCGTGCCATATCCTTGCCTTGCCTTGCCTTAGCCTAGCTTGACTTCCGTTGCATTGCCGTGCCTTCCGTTACCCTTGCCCTGCCTTGCTTTGCCTTGCCTTGCCTTGCCTTCCGTTACCCTTTCCTTGCCTTGCCGTGCATTGCCTAGCCTTGCGTTGTCGTGCCTTAGCCTTACCTTGCCTTGCCGTGCCCTGCCTTCCGTTAACATTCCTTGTCTTGCCCTGCATTGCCTAGCCTTGCGTTGTCGTGCCTTAGCCTTCCCTTTCCTTGCCGTCCCTTGCCTTCCGTTACACTTTCCTTGCCTTGCCGTGCATTGCCTAGCCTTTCGTTGCCTTGCCTTAGCCTTGCTTTGCCGTGCCGTGCCTTCCGTTACCCTTGCCTTGCCTTACCTTAACTTGCCTTCCTTGCCTTCCGTTACCGATTTCCTTGCCTTGCTTTGCATTGACCTAGCCTTGCGTTGTCATGCCTTAGTTTTGCCTTGCCTGACCGTGCCTTTCCTTGCGTTACTGTTTCCTTGCCTTGCCATGCATTGCCTAGCCTTCCGTTGTCGTGCCTTAGCCTTGCCTTGCCGTGCCGTGCCTTCCGTTACCCTTGCCTTGCCTTGATTTGTCTTGCCTTGCCTTGCTTTCCGTTACCCTTTCCATGCCTTGTGGTATATTGCCTAGCCATCCGTTGTCGTGCCATAGCCTTGCCTTGCATTGCCTGAGCCTGGCTTGGCTTGCCGTGCATTGCCGTGCCTTCTGTTACCCTTGCCTTGCCTTGCCCTGCCTTCCGTTACCCTTGCCTTCTCTTGCTTTGCCTTGCCTTGCCTTGCCTTCCGTTACACTTTCCTTGCTTTGCCGTGCATTGACTTACCTTGCGTTGTCGTGCGTTAGCCTTGTCGCCCCTTGCCTTAGCCTTGCGTGGCTTGCCTTGCCTTAACCTTGCCTTGCCTTGCGTTGCCTTGCCTTAGCCTTGCCTTGCCTTGCCGTATATTCCGTTCCCCTTGCCTTGCCTTGCTTTGGCTTGCCTTGCCTTGCTTCCGTTACCCTTGCCTTCCCTTGCCGTGCATTGCCTAGCCTTGCGTTGTCGTGCCATAGCCTTGCCTTGCCTTGCCTTAGCCTTGCTTGGCTTGGCTGCCTTCCGTTACGCTTTCCTTTCCTTCGCGTGCATTGCCTATCCTTGCGTTCTCGTGCCTTAGCCTTGCCTCCCCTTGCCTTAGCCTTGATTGGCGTCCCTTGCCTTAAACTTGCCTAGCCTTGTGTTATCGTGCCTTAGCGTTACCTTGCCTAGCCGTGCCTTGCCTTGTCCTTCCCTTGCCTTGCCGTGCCTTCCGTTCCCTTGCCTTGCCTTGCCTTGCCTTCCGTTCTCCTTGCATTGCCTTGCTTTCCCTTCCCTTGCCTTGCTTCCGTTACAGTTTCCTTGCCTTGCCATGCATTGCCTAGCCTTTCTTTTCCTTGCCTGAGCCTTGCCTTGCCTTGCCTGATCGTGCCTTTCCATGCGTTACCGTTTCCTTTCCACGACGTGCATTGCCTAGCCTTGCGTTGTCGTGCCTTAGCCTTGCCTTGCCTTGTCGTGCCTTGCCTTGTCCTTCCCTTACCTTGCCGTGCCTTCCGTTACCCTTGCCTTCCCTTGCTTTGTCTTGCCTTGCCTTGCTTTGTCTTGCCTTGCCTTGTCTTCCGTTACCCATTGCTTCCCTTGTCGTACATTGCTTGCCTTCCGTTGTCGTGCCATAGCCTTGCCTTGCCTTGCCTTAGCCCAGCTTGGCTTGCCTTCCATTGCCGTGCTTTCTATTACCCTTGCCTTCCCTTGCTTTGCCTTGCCCTGCCTTCGTTTGCCTTGCCTTGCCTTCCGTTGACCTTTCGTTGCCTTGCCGTACATTTCCTAGCCTTGCCTTGTCGTGCCTTAGCCTTGTCTTGCCTGACCATGCCTTTCCTTGCGTTACCGTTTCCTTGCCTTGCCGTGCATTGCCTAGCCTTGCGTTGTCGTGCCTTATCCTTGCCTTGCCTTGCCGTGCCTTGCCTTGTCCTTACCTTACCTTGCTGTGCCTTCCGTTACCCTTTCCTTGCATTGCCGTGCATTACCTAGCCTTGCCTTGTCGTGCCATAGACTTGCCTTGCCTTGCCGTGCCTTGCCTTCCGTTACACTTTCCTTGCCTTGGCGTGCATTGCCTAGCCTTGCGTTCTCGTGCCTTAGCTTTGCCTCCCCTTGCCTTAGCCTTGCTTGGCGTCCCTTGCCTTAACCTTGCCTAGCCCTGTGTTGTCGTGCCTTAGCCTTACCTTGCCTGGCCGTGCCTTGCCTTGTCTTTCCCTTGCCTTGCCGTGCCTTCCGTTCCCCTTGCCTTACCTTGCCGTGCCTTCCGTTCCCCTTGCATTGCCTTGCCTTCCCTTGCCTTGCCTTGCTTCCGTTACACTTTCCTTGCCTTGACCGTGCATTGCCTAGCCTTGCGTTGTCGTGCCTTAGCCTTGCCTTGCCTTGCCGTGCCTTCCGTTACCCTTGCCTTGCCTTGCTTTGTCTTGCCTTGCCTTGCCTTCCGTTACCCTTTCCTTGCCTTGTCGTACATTGCCTAGCCTTCCGTTGTCGTGCCATAGCCTTGCCTTGCCTTGCCTTAGCCCAGCTTGGCTTGCCTTGCATTGCCGTGCCTTCCGTTACCCTTGCCTTGCCTTGCTTTGCCTTGCCTTGCCTTGCCTTCCGTTACACTTTCCTTGCCTTGCCGTGCATTGCCTAGCCTTGCGTTGTCGTGCCTTAGCCTTGTCTCCCCTTGCCTTAGCCTTGCTTGGCTTGCCTTGCCTTAACCTTGCCTTGCCTTGCGTTGCCTTACCTTAGCCCTGCCTTGCCTTGCCGTACCTTCCGTTCCCCTTGCCTTGCCTTGCTTTGCCTTGCCTTGCCTTGCCTTCCGTTACCCTTGCCTTCCCTTGCTTTGCCTTGCCTTGCCTTCCGTTACCCTTTCCTTGCATTGCCGTGCATTACCTAGCCTTGCGTTGTCGTGCCATAGCCTTGCCTTGCCTTGCCTTAGCCTTGCCTTGCCTTGCCTTGCCGTGCCTTGCCTTCCGTTACCCTTTCCTTGCCTTGGCGTGCATTGCCTAGCCTTGCGTTCTCGTGCCTTAACTTTGCCTCCCCTTGCCTTAGCCTTGCTTGGCGTCCCTTGCCTTAACCTTGCCTAGCCTTGCGTTGTCGTGCCTCAGCCTTACCTTGCCTAGCCGTGCCTTGCCTTGTCCTTCCCTTGCCTTGCCGTGCCTTCCGTTCCCCTTGCCTTGCCTTGCCTTGCCTTCCGTTCCCCTTGCATTGCCTTGCTTTCCCTTGCCTTGCCTTGCTTCCGTTACACTTTCCTTGCCTTGCCATGCATTGCCTAACCTTTCGTTGCTTTGCCTGAGCCTTGCCTTGCCTTGCGTGATCGTGCCTTTCCATGCGTTACCGTTTCCTTTCCACGACGTGCATTGCCTAGCCTTGCGTTGTCGTGCCTTAGCCTTACCTTGCCTTGCCGTGCCTTGCCTTGTCCTTCCCTTACCTTGCCGTGTCTTCCGTTACCCTTGCCTTGCCTTGCTTTGTCTTGCCTTGCCTTGCCTTCCGTTACCCATTCCTTGCCTTGTCGTACATTTCCTTGCCTTCCGTTGTCGTGCCTTAGCCTTGCCTTGCCTTGCCGTGCCTTGCCTTGTCCTTCCCTTACCTTGCCGTGCCTTCCGTTACCCTTTCCTTGCCTTGTCGTGCCATAGACTTGCCTTGCCTTGCCTTAGCCTTGCTTGGCTGGCCTTGCTTTGCCGTGCCTTGCCTTCCGTTACCCTTGCCTGGCCTTCCTTTGCCTTGCCTTGCCTTCCGTTGCCCTTTCCTTGCCTTGCCGTGCGTTCCTTTACCCTTGCCTGGCCTTGCTTTGCCTTGCATTGCCTTCCGTTACACTGTCCTTGCCTTGGCGAACATTAGCTAGCCTTGCGTTCTCGTGCCTTAGCTTTGCCTCCCCTTGCCTTAGCCTTGCTTAGCGTCCCTTGCCTTAACCTTACCTAGCCTTTTGTTGTAGTTCCTTAGCCTTACCTTGCCTGGCCGTGCCTTGCCTTGGCTTTACCTTGCCTTGCCGTGCCTTCCGTTACCCTTGCATTGTCTTGCTTTGCCTTGCCTTGCCTTGCATTCCGTTACCCTTTCCTTGCCTTGCCGTGCATTGCCTAGCCTTGCGTTGCCTTTCCTTAGCCTTGCCTTGCCTTGCCGTGCCTTGCCTTCGGTTACACTTGCCTTGCCTTGCTTTGCCTTGCCTTCCCTTGCCTTCAGTTACCCTTTCCTTGCCTTGCCGTGCATTGCCTAGCCGTGCTTTGTCGTGCCTTCGCCTTGTCTCCCCTTGCCTTAGCCTTGATTGGCTTGCCTTGCCTTAACCTTGCCTTGCCTTGCCTTGGCTTGCCTTAGCCGTTCCTTGCCTTGCCGTGCCGTACCTTGTCCTTCCCTTGCCTTCCCATGCCTTCCGTTACCCTTGCCTTGCCTTGCTTTGCCTTCCCTTGCCTTGCTTTGCCTTGCCTTGCCTTCCGTTGCCCTTTCGTTGCCTTGCCGTTCATTGCCTAGCCTTTCGTTGTCGTGCCTAAGCCTTGCCTTTCCTGACCATGCCTTTCCTTGCATTACCGTTTCCTTGCCTTGCCCTGAATTGCATAACATTGCGTTGTCGTGCTCAATTAACCATAACTTTTGAGAACCTACACCAGAAGGAAGGAGGGGTTAAGTATTTTGCTGGAAGACTGTACAGAAATGCCTATATTTTCCTTTTCACTTCAGGTCTGCCCAATAATCTTAAAGACATATATATATATATATATATATATATATATATATATATATATATATACAATAGACTAATACATTTATATATTTATTCCCCAAATTCTTTCGATACCATGATTATAAAACCTGGGACTTACATCAAATTGCGTTTAGAAATCATTCATTGCAAGACAGTTTTATAATAGTATATTCTAAATGGTAAATTTCACACAACAGTTAGGAATGCTAAATAACATTAAATGAAACAGAACAAAAATGTTTTCATTACATAGAGTAGACGTGTGGAAATCAAAAATTACTATCCAAATATGATTTTTGTGATGTATTACATAGGCTCCCTTTTCTTGCATATGCTCTAACTTTATAAATATATATTATTACAATCTACATTTCCTATTTCCATGAATCATTTAATTGTAATTTATTTTGAATATCTGAAATATCAATTTTAGCATTCTAGATTCAACTATATATGTAGAACAATTAAAAATAAAGTTCAAAGACTTTTCTTTTTATTTATTTAAGGCAATGGGGTTAAATGATTTGCCCAAAGTCACAAAGCTCCGTAATTATTAAGTGGTTGAGACCACATTTGAACTCAGACCCTCCTGACACATATTAAAATTTCAAAAGGGATAGGCTTTCTTAGAATGAAAGCAAGATGGGACAATCTAATCCAGTTGTCTTATTTTTTAGATAAAGAGGACTGCAGAGAGATTAAATAATTTGCCCAAGGATACCGTGTTAGTTTGTAGCAGAACAATTTCTGTGTTCTTTCCATTCTACTATATTATGGCTAGTGGATGAAGTAGCTCTCTGAAAGTAGAGCCTTTGGGGAACTATGTTAAACACATGAAAAAAGCAGAATTTTACTGCCCAAAGACCCTAACCCACAAAGGAATTTCGGTTCATGTTATAAATAATTTAATTTCTGGTTATTATAATTAAGAGAGTAAAGGACGTCTTATAATAGACAATCTATGCGATATCTTCCTCCTTTTTCCAATATTCACCTAGTGAGAGACCCTAATAAAATGCCCCACTTTGCTTATTTCTCCTGCTTTATTCATGTAGCATAAAGGAGGTTAAAGGAAGAATAGCAATAAGCAGATATTCCAGTTATAAGAATTTAAATAACAGAGGTGACTATATAAAAAAAATTATTTGCATTTTCATTTACCTTCTATCTATAAACATAAAGAATTCAGAACTGTGACCTCAGAAGTATTTCTAGTGGATTAGGAATGTGCATATATATATATATATATATATATATATATATATATATATGTATATTATATATACATATATATATATATATATATATTTGACGATGTTTGTTCAATAATTCTAGAACTTTTTGGAAAAAAATATTTTGAAACTTAATTAAAAAAATGATAAAAGCCCAAAAATAAAGTTAATCTTTATATAGTTCCTAGGAACACAAGGAAGAGACTGGATTTCAGAGTAAAATGTTTATTTCTGTAGCTGAGTTCATGTTGCACTTCACACTGACAAAACTTTTGGAAAAAGAAAAACATTCACGGAATTATTTTAAGTTGTATAGAGTCAACCAGGCCTTCTGCCTTCATGGATAAACCTCCTATTCGTGGCAGAGCCTAAAGAAGTGTTGATGATCTATTTTAGACATTTGCTAATGCCAGAGTTGGATAGGAATAGTGAGAAAAGTCAGAAAATACAGAAATGAGGTAACTACTTAAATTCATGACATAAGTAAATTCAGGAAATATACCTATTCTTAGAGTGAATTTATCTCAGTTTATTAATTATGTTAGTTTGGACTTCTTTTAACAGATTTTAAGATTTATTAAAGATAAAAGATATTGCCGTTATCTATTTAAATCATCTATATTCCAAAAAGGATTTTTTTCTTCTTAAAATGAAAGTTGCTAACAAGAACAAAATTTTAAAAGGCCCATTTAATTTTCATCTATTCCTTTTGAGGCCCAAATCTCTCACAAATTCATGAACTTCTAATACTAAAAAAATTTGTATAAATTGTGAAGTGAGATATTTCATGCATTTGAGAATTATATCTGAAAATATAATTCATAGAGAGAACAGATAATAACCTTGTTTAGGAAAAAAATCTTTTCAACTCCTTCATTTTACAAAAGTGTAAATTAGGGTCTAATAAAATTAAATAACTTTCCTAAGATCAAAGAAACAAAGTTACATGATTAGAACTATCCAAATTCCTGTTTCAAATACCAATATTTTAAAAAGCAAAATAAACTTCCTTCATAAAAGGATTCACCATAGAATTTCCTGAAAGTTTTATATAATAATAATAACAACAACAATAAATTTAGATTTATAAGAACACCAATAATGTAGGTTTGGAATTTGTTAAATTAATTTCTAAATTTCTTCAAACCCATTTCAGTTATTTGAGTCGACTATAAACAGAAACACAATTCTTTTGTAAATCAGTCATAATAAGATATCAAGATTCCAATATAGATTTCCAAATACTCTAGAGAAATTGATGAATACACTGTTCTATACCTGTAACCACCATCACACATAGAACTGTTATCCTAAATTATTGAATATTAAAACTGATTCACAAAAACGTAATAACATTTTAAACAGATGCCTCTCCATCAAAAAGTCATAATTGCTATGATAAATGGATAAGAAGACTTCCAAAACAGAGACATTACAAAGGGAGTTCAAAATCAAGTGTCAACAACATAAAACAAATAAAATTCTTATTATCCTGTTTGCTCCTGGAATTGTACTGAAAATGTTAGTGGTAAGTCTATGCAAAGGGTATCTGAAGGACACAAACATTAAAAAAAATAGCAAGGGGGCAGCTAGGTTACACGGTGGATAGAGCACTAGCCCTGGCATCAGGAGGACCTGAGTTCAAATTCAGCCTCAGACACTTAATGGTCACCTGTGTGACCTTGGGAAAGTCACTTAACTCCATTGCCTTTGCAAAACCTACCCCCTCCCAAAACAAAGATTACAGCAGGAAAGTGAATTGGCATTCAAAGATAATTTTTAACTAACACTAGTGAGGATGAAAATGAGATAATTATAACCATCACAACAATGACAATGGAACATTTTGAAAGTGATAAGTCAGTTTTATAAAATGGATAAAATGTTAGACTTGGAGTCAGAAAGACTAGACTCTAAATTCTATCTCATAAACTTGCTAACTATATGATTCTAGACAAGTCACTAAATCACCTATATGGTCCACTTTCCTTATGTATAAAATGAGGGTAAACAAGAGTTACCACCCCACAAAGTTATGATATGCTAATTAGATAAATGCATATCAAATAATCTGTGAAACTTAAGTGTTATGTAAATATGAGCTCTAACATCAACCCTGCAAATATAACTACTTTCAGCAATTAAATTTATCTCTGTAACTTTTCAGAAATACCGAAACTACCAAAAAAGAAGTAGATCTAAATGATGAAGACTGGATTTTATTGACATAGCATCCTTCATTTTAGCTTGCTTTAGACAAAAAAAAATGATGGTATAAACAGTCTTTTAGGTACATGGATAAATTATACTAGTATACATGACTGGTTCTTGTCCTTCATTATTGAAGAAGACCAAAATGACCTCACTGTGTTAAAGAAAAATTACAGTGTGTTCGACTGTGACTGATCAGACCAATATGAGCTCGGAGTGCTCAATTACAAGTTGTCCATGTGACACATATTCCATGTGAACACCTCAGGTGGGTACTTTAAACTTACGAATGTTACATTTCCTTTGAGCTGCTTCCATTCGGCCTTCCACATAGCACCCTCACTGATGAGGGCACATCATGTTGGACAGTCCTGTGCCAGTGACTCCCATGCTACACAATCAATTCTGAAGTTCTTCGAAGAGACCTTCAGGGTATCATAGTATTACTTCTTCGGACCCCCTTGTGAGCACTTGCCCGGTGTGAGTTGTCCATAAGATCGCTTTTTGGCAAGCACTCATCTAACACTGTTTCTAGCCCATTTTAGCTGCACAAGTTTATATATATATATATATATATATATATATATATATATATATATATATATATATATATATATATATATATATATATATATGTATATACACACACACACACACACACACACACACACACACAAACTTTCACAATATATGCATACATGTTTACAAATAACCAGTAATTTTGCTCTGCTGAGTACTTTGTTTTACTTTTTAAGTAATTTGTGATTATGGTTAGAATTTAATACAGTTGATATGACTAAACTAGAGTTCCTTCATAATATATACTCCATGATAAAAACATAAATAATAGTGCTTTCAGTAATGAAGGTCAATATAATTTAGAACTCAAACCTTATTCATTTTCATAGCATTTCCAGGAAATACCAAAATATTGCAATTCTCTTTCTCAAAGTGTGAAAACAGCACTGAATGGAACTTAAATAGTTTGACTGAAACTGCATAAAAATCGATAGATTTTATGCTTTATGAGCAGCATGGTCATCATCTGTACAGAATGATTTAGCAGCACTGCATAGAATCAGAATAATTAGATAACATATATTCCAAAGTTCTAACTCTAACTTTAGCATCCCCAAGATGTTATGGACTTCTGAGTTACTACTACCACCTTAACATCTATGTTTCTGTACCTTAAATGACTGGTTTATCTTTTTGGCACTGGTAAGTCTCAATTCAAAGACAGGTACAAAACTAAATACATACCTAAAATATATAACTAAATCTAACTTATCTTCATGTGATTAATCTTTAGAAGATATAGGCATAAGGGCAGCTAGCTGGCGCAGTGGATAGAGCACCAGCCCTGGAGTCAGGAGTACCTGAGTTAAAATCTGGCCTCAGACACTTAATAATTAATTACCTAGCTGTGTGGCCTTGGGCAAGCCACTTAACCCCATTGCCTTACAAAAAAATCCTTAAAAAAAGAAAGAAGATATAGGTATAAAAATATTATTCATCCTCGTTTGGCATTTCCTTTGTCATCATCATAAGGTATTATTAACTGCCTCTTATCACCATTAGGAACTAATGCTTAAGTACATCAATAAGTGGGAAGATGTGTGATTGTTTCAGTGTATAATCTCTGGGCATGGCAGATCCCAATCTTTGAGATTGATTTGTGGCTAAGGAAGGTTCAATATCTTGGTCCTGGTCTCAGAGCTAATTAATTTAGATGGCCAGTCAATATACATCCATCACCAACTATGTGGCTGACACTGCTGGAGATACAAAGAAAGGTAATAGACTGTCCCTGCTCTTCAGGAGCTCACAATCTAATTAAGAAGATGTCATGTAAATCAATAAGTACTAACAAGTTATTTACAAAATAAAATAGAAATAACCATCAAGGGAAGGAAGTCACAATAATGTAGAAGGATCATGGAAAGTATGCTTTAGAAGGTGCAAGGTTAGGAAGAGAGGTAAAGGAAGTTAGTGAATTTAGGAAACTGACATGAAGAGACAGAAGATTTCAGAAATGGGGACAGAAAAAATATCCAAGAGGCTGGAGATGAAGTATCTTGTTCAAGGAACAACAAAGAGGCCAATGTCACTAGGTATAAGAAAACTACTAGGCAACTGAGCTAAGTTATAAAGAGCTCTGAAGGCTAAAGAGAATTTCATAATTGATTCTGTAAGCAATAGGGTGTCTTAGATTAGGGCTGCAGTTGACATGGTCATGCCTGTGCTTTAGGAAAATCACTTTGGCAGATTAGGACAAGACAGACAGACTGAAAAGGGAAGAGATCTGTGGGAAGCAAAACATTCTGTTGGAAAAGTTCAAGCATTAAGTGATAAGGTACTGCAGCAGGGTGAGGGCAGCATCAGAGGAGAGAAGGGGATCTATATGAGATATAATGCAGAGGTGCAATCAACTGACCTTGGCAAAATACTCAATTTGGAGGGTGAGAGATAATGAGAACTCAAGGAGGACACCTAGGATGGAAGTCTGAGGGACAGGGAAAATGGGAATGCTCTCCAAAGAAATAGTAAAATTTGGTAGAAAGGAAAGTTTGAAGAAGAAATATGAAATCAGTTTCAAACATGATAAGTGCAATAATTCTATGGGACATCCAGTTTGGAATGTCAAACAGAAGTAAGAGATATAAGGGTAGAAGTCAGCAGAGAGGCAACTTATGGCTGGATAAGAAGATTTGAGAATCATTGGCATGGTTGATGAGATTATCAAGTGAAATAGTATAAAAGAAGAGAACCCAAGAGAAGTCCTGTGGAAAATGTGTGATTAGTAAGCACGAAACGGATGAAGATCTAGGAAAGGACACCGAGAGGGAGCAGTCAGATGATAACAAAGAAAATTAGGAGAGAGCAATGTCATGGAAGCCTTAAAAGATGAGAGTTCAAAAGAGAATGAGTGACAGGGTAAAAGGCTGAAAGAGAAGTAAAAAAGAATAAGAACTGAAAGAGTTACATTGGATCTGGCAATTCATGATACATAAGTAACTTTGGAGAGAACAGTTTTGTTTGAATGATGAAGTTGGAAGACAGACTAGAGAGCTATGAAAAGAGTAAAGGAAGTTGAGGCACATCTATGAAGAAAGGATTTTCAAGGATAAACATGGATATGTTTATAAGCAGTAAGGAAGTAGCCATTATAGATACGGAGACCATCAAGATAAGTGAAAATGAATATAATAGAGGGGTTAATCTGCTGGGGAAGGTGATGGATATTAGATGGGGAGAGAAACAAGGGTTTGAAGGATTAGAGGTCACGCTGAAGAAGAGTATAATTTTGTATCAGAAATCATTGGGAGAAGTGAAAAGTCAATAGACCACGATCAGATATAGGAGTTTCAGAAATCTTAAGCATGAAGGTGGTATGTTTGTGGGTGATGAAAAAATAAATAGTATATTCATCTTTGTGTGATGCTCAGGTAATATGGAGGAATAAATCATAGGAAATTAGTAAAATTAGTGAAACGTGTGATGCAGAATCAACATATATATATTATATATTACATTATATATTATATATTATATTATATATATTATATATATATATTATATATATATATATATGTATGTATACAGGAGAATAAAATGAGGACAGAAGTTGCAAAGTTAAGACTGTGATCTTTGAACTCACTGATAATGAACTCACTGAGAAAGAGGGTAAGCACCTGACTGTTAGTAGATAAATTTTTACTGAGTGATATATAAAGTGAATGAAACTCAAAGAAGTAAAGGTCATTGAGTGATTTTAGGAGAAGGAGTAACTTTCCCTTATCTCTCCTAGTGAATCCAAGAGGAAGGAGTGAAAAAGCAGTCAATGTTGGGATGCTAGTGGTTAGCACAGAGGCATGTCTCAGTGACTGGCAGAAGATGAAATGTGTGGGAAAGAAAAGGATTTAAGATGAAAGCAAACTTGTCATTGATGGAAAATTCCTAAAAGTATTGTGGAGTAAATGAGTATCTTTGGAGTAGAACATGGTGGAGACAGGGGATGTTGAGATGAGAGGAATAAGATGTGAAGGGGACTTGAAGAGGAAGGGGAATGGCTTAATAAGGGTTCAAAATTACTAGATAGGTAGGGTATAACTGGAGGATGGGTTTGTTCACAATTAAGGTAGATTTTTAATGTCCATAGAGCTTTGGTGTCAAACTGTGGTGGGGAGAGATTCAGGAAGTTCAGATTACAGAGAGCAAGTATTTGGAGTTGAAGGATGGGTGGTGAAGTTAGGTCTTCCTGAATACCAAGTTTAATATTCTACCCATTATACCATGGAGCCTCTCTAAGACGAACATACTCGCATATTAAGCTAATAATAGACAATTAGTAAAGTAAATCTATTTGAAAACAAAAATCACAGCAAAAGACTAAGTTATAGTCAAGCCACAAATTGTATATTATGTTGAAGAAGTCTCCATACTGGGAATTCTGTACACATATGAAAACACAAGTTGGAATCCCCACCAAAGTTCAAATCCAACAGTATAATCAGAATAGTTATAACTACCAGTTATAAATTTTTTAAAAAATCAGTAAATTTATATCACTTTCTTAGAAAATTTTATAATTAAATCAAAAAAGCTGATTTTATAAATAAGTCACAAAGGCTCAAAAGTTCAAAATAATGGGGTTTCACAGGGTTTTTAGAGAATCCTCTATAGGTATTTAAATAATGATATCATTAAGCCATTATATCATATAATACTACGGGCTCAAGCGGTAGGTTCTGATGCTTAAAAGCAGTTTTTTAGATACTCCTAAAAACCCAGTTTTTAAATATTTGCTTTATCTCTCTGAAATGATAATGTGCTTATTCATACTGTCAGTAAATGGGGATAGTAGAAAACAAAACCTAATTAGTCTATTATTCTGAAAACTGCAAACATTGATATTTAGTCTATATAAAATAACAAATACTCCCTTTTGTGTTTCCAAGGAAAAGTAAACAAACAAATTAAACCAGCCTTCCAGAAATGGATTCCAAAAGGCGAAATGTACTCCTGTCATGTATTAATGAGAACTATTAACATAAAGAAGGGAAGGAAAACAATTTATTGCAAAATAAGTAATCTCAAGTGCATTCACAAGATGTAAAGGACTGAGCAAAATTCACTTCAAAAAATGCTTGCACAGTATTACTCTAACACTGTATCCCAGGTTAATTCAAAATCTATGATACAGAAATATAGAATACATGATAAGACAGTTATGAAATGGATGAATAACCAGACCCAAAGAAAATTTTCAATGAATTATCAACATGGAGATAGAACTCCAATGGCTGTCACAGGAATCTGTTCTCTGTCCATTACTATCCATTATTTTTATCAATGATTCGGATGGAGACATGCTCCTAAATAGGCACATGACACAAAACTGGGAATGACAGTGAACACTTTAGGTGGCAATCAGAATCACTTGAAACCTAGGAAGAATAACTAAATCCAATTAAGTAATAGGAATAAATGTAAAGTTGCTTTACTATCCCTCTTAAAAGACTAATAATATGTGTAAATGAAGCATACCAACTGACAGGACAATAATATATACCTGATTGCGCAAGATACTAAATTAGTGTATCTATCTATATTTCTCTAGATATAGCTACTTCTCAGAGAAATAGATAGATATGTCTATATCTATCTGTCCATCTAGATAGATAGATAGATATAGATATATATCTTGGACAGGAACTGCAGAAATACTGAGTTGAGTCTAGAACTGAATGGGATAAAGAGATTGAACAAAAGGCATCGAGCAGATGCATAGTACTTTAGATGATCTCAAGTTGTTTTTGGAAATAAAAATATGTTAACAAAAAAGGCAGCTCATATCACTGCAAATTATAAACTATAAGATATAAAAATTATGAGTAATCCAAAGAGCAAAGGAGACATGCATAGGGGAGAAATGTAGGTTATAGGAAACTGCCAAAGTGTACTACCTCTACACATGAAGAAATATAAAGAATTGGGGGAAATTTCTTTTGAAAAGGAAATAGGCTACTCATACAATAAGAACAAAAGAATACAGATAGACAACCAAATATTTCACAGATACTCAAAAAAGATCTTGAAGAAAATCTCCAATGCTCAGTCTTTTATGCAGGATTTAAAAGAGCATGGAAAAGAATTTCAAAGGGCAAGGCTAGCATGGATTATGGTCTGAACCTCTGGAGGTGGTGCCCAAATTGATAGGGTCATGAATTCACTGAAGGATATAAAAAGACTGAGGAGGACATGATAGTTAACATTAAATACCTGATAATTATCACACACAAAAAAGAGTATAAACTTTTCTTCTTGCCCTCTGAATGTAGGACAAAGGCCTTATTTGAATTTTAAAAAGACTAGGTTTGTACTCAGGAAAATCTGGGTTTGAATCGTACCTTAGAAAACTAGTAATAACCTGACAACTGGGCAAGTCACTTGCTCTCTCTGAGTCTCAGTTTTCTCATTGTCAAATTAAGAATTGAGCTTTGTGATCCTAATATCTTTTCCTTAATTTCCTTAAAATTTAGGTTCTTATATTACCATCTAAGAAAGATAAATGTGGTTTCAATGCAAAGTGAATAAAAAAGTTTTCCAGAAATTTCCAGAAGTGTAAGTGGCTGCTGTGGGAGATGTCAAATTCATGCTCCCATCTGAGGTTTTTCAAATCGCAGGTGGATGCCTATTTGTAAAGAATACTGAACCAGATGACCAAATCTGAAGTTTCTTCCAATGCAAAGTCTGTGATAGATTTCAATCATACCACAATTCTAGCCAAATAGTCACTTATGGACCCTTCACAGCTAGGCAGGGCAGAAAAAAACCAAGATGTACCAAAAGGAACAAGATGCTATAGCTTGTCTCCCTTAGAAAAACTTAGAAGGCAAGAGTACAATAGAAAGCTTTTCAAGTCCTGGATCATATCTGTGTAGCTTCTAAATTATTTCTTCTGATTGTTAAGAAAATTTCAGATACACAAAGCATGTTGTTCAAGGATATTTGATTTGTTAATAGAAGCACACTATACAATCAAAAATGTTATGATAGTGAATCATCTCCACCCCCTCCTTCTCAACTACTTCAAAGAAGAAACTTTTCCTGAACTTTTCCACACCTACCTGAAATCCATGCTTTCCTCTCCACCATGTGCTCAATACTTTTGGTGGCATGTCAATAACTGACACAATGTCTCCCACCTATGAAATAAAAATTGGAGGAAATCAAATGCATAACCACTGCTGTGGTTAAAATTTGAAGCTAAGCACTGGAATGGAGATAAGTGTCATTCCCTACTCTGACAACTATGCTTTTAAAGGATCCCAACATTTACTGAAGTTCTGTTTCATACAAAATGCATGTTTGTACTGGCTGCTTAAAAAGATGTGAACAATTAGCTAAATGGACTGAATAAATTTTACTCAATTTGTGCTATAATCAAGTGATCAGAGAAGGTCCCATTCATATCAGATACTGTGTCCAGCCTATAGTCATCTTTTGTTTTCAAAAGATAGTTCAAGAAAAGGTGACAAATGAGGTACCAAGATCATGTTAATTTTCTCTAATAGCAGGTTAACAGTTTGCATTCAGATGATGTTTGGGGTTTCCCAATATTTAAAGATATATCTTATTTAATCATTTTCACCATCCCCATTTTAGTGATAAGGAAAATGACCTGTTCAAGGCTGCACAGCTAGTAAGGTGGAGTGAGGACTTTGGACTCGAAATCAGAGCTCTTTTCAAGTCATTAAGTAGCAAATACAATATTTAGTGTTTAATCTTTTAATATGATGAGATTCCAATTGGTCAATCAATTGACAAACCAAGCATAATTTACTATGACGTAGTTCTTTCCTAAATGGATGGTTTGAAACACAATGAAACATCTGACATCTCCCAATGATGAATAACAGAATTCACTTCAATTTTATAGTGATAGAAAAACTAAGAATTCCACATACTACTGTATACCATTTATTTTAATAGCATTACATTTATCATTTAAATTAAAAGATGAACTTATTCCATGATATAAACAACACAACTGAATAAAATATAATCTAAAACACTAGATTCCTAGATTTAAAGCTACAGGACACACTGAAGGTCTACTTTTATCATTTCATTTTACAAATCACCATCATCTTTTAGAAATGAAGAAACTGAGGACCAAAGAGATTAAGTGTCTTTCCCAAGATCATACAGACCCTAAGTAACAGAGTCAGACTTTAAATTGATATATTGTGTTTCTACATAGACATAAATACACAAAAATACGCCCCTGTGTATGTGTATATGTATGTATGTATTAGTACCTCTCTCTCTCTCTGTGCATGTGTGTGTGTGTATATATACATATATATGCACATACATATACATATATGCTGATGAGAATCATGTTTTATTTATGCAAAACTGCATAGAAAAGAAACACACTAGCTAACACTTGGAATTTTTATAATATCAGTATTTTTATCCACCTAGTTTTAAACTTTTACTGACAGGAACATATTTCAAAGATAGCTTGAATTGCACAAACTGAAAGTACTGATTATTTCACTCAAAACTAAGTTACAAACAAAGAATCAAAATAATTATCATTGACAATATTGGGGGGGGCAGCTAGGTGGCACAATGAAATGAGCACCAGCCCTGAAGTCAGGAGGACCTGAGTTCAAATTCCACCTCAGATACTTAATAATCACATGACTGTGTGACATTGGGCAAGTCACTTAATCTCATTGTCTTGCAAAAAGCAAAAAAATGTTGGAGAAAAATAAAATTTTTCCTACTTCAGTATATGAGAATTTTGCTTGTACATCTATATTCAAATAGTACCTCTAAGGACAAATCATCAGGAGCACGAGCAGTGTATCTCTTGATTACATGGGCAGCACCAACAGCAGGTGTGTTAATTGATGATTCTTCATGAACTAACAGGTGATTTCCCTTGTTATCAATCTGCTTAAGAAAAGAAACCAAAGTAATTGAGGGCATATGAAATATTATTTATAGCTGATGGAAATCTTCAAGTTGATTCAAAGAGAACACAACTCAGAAGACTTGAAGGAGAAAAATGGATTAAATTAATAATAAATATTAAATTCATCAAAGAAAGCAAGAAGAAGCAGCGAATAAACAAAAAATCAAGGTCAAATATATCATTAATTTATGAGAAGATTTAATTTTTAAATAACTATAATTTATTATATATGTGCTAGGCACACTGAAATGGATATTGATTAGATTCTTTTTCTTTAATATTATTAAAATTTATTGAGTTCCTAAGTTAGACAAGGCTATAAACTATAACTATTTTCCAATCAATTGCCTTGAAAAGGCAATCAACTTTCCTTATGAATAGTAACCTATATTAAAATGTTTATGTTTACAACATTGTCAGATGATTAATTATGGCAAGTGCAACTCATCTCAGCAGTTCAGAGGCAAGGACAACCATGAACGTTTTTAAGATAGAAAAAATATCCCTAAGATATTTCACATAAGAGGTTTGGAAATATGAGAGATGGAAAATATGGAAAATATGGAGCTACTAGCAAGTAGAAAGGCAAGTAGATAATGGAAAAAGATGTTTTGATTACCTAAGAGAATTAGAATTTTCCATAAGAACACAGAATTCTCCCAGGAGGCCATGGGCTCTCTCCCAATCAATGGAAGCCTTCAAATGGAATGGAAGACCACTGGATATTAGGGAGGGGATCCCAGGTCAGATACAAATTGTAGCAGATGACTTCTGGGATCCGGTCAAGTTTACTTAAAATTACTCTTACGTTTCCTCTAATTCTCAGGAGTTTATGTTTACCATAATTCTTTGCAAATCTTGTCTAAATGTTAAGTTCTGGCATTTAAAAAAAAAGTCTTTATTAGGAAGATATCTAGAAGATTTGTTTGCACATTCTATTTGAAGTTTTATATACAATGGGAAAAAGAATCTCCAAAAGAATAAAACAAGAAGGATTGAACTCCCTAAGCACTGGTCAAAGGAGAAGTACAGTAGAGAACAGAGAAAAATGGTCAGAGTAGAATGATGAATTCGTTGAAGATTTTCAGAGTAAAAATCAATGATGGAGCTAACATAAATTTTTATCCCAAATCTAAATTCTAGACTCACAGTAATCTAACTACCGCCAATCATTACCTGTTCTAATTCATATGCCTTTGCCTTATCTTCATCTCGATCTGCATTCTTCCGATATGCCATTCCCAGGCCCCACACCGCCAGGATGCGGCAGATGTTGTCTCTAACCCCAAGCATATTTTTGTTCATGGCTGGCCGAAAGTAGTCCTGGTACTGGACTCTAGAAAAAGGGAGGAACAGAGTAATACTTTATTAAACTGCAATTCAGTTTATTCTCAAATGTGGGACATCAGGGCATCTTATATACAGACAAAGTACAATAGTTGCCTGTAAGACAAATAAGGTCTATAAACAAGATGCTACTAGAAGCCAGTGGCTTTTGTATAAAACAAGAAGACTACAATATACCAATTATCTTGTAAACGATTGAGAAATTTTCCTTTAGTTAAGCCAAAGTATCTATCATCTTTAGACTTTAAGTTACTGCTCCCAGTTCTGATGTAGAGCCAAGAAAAGGGTTTCATCCCAATTTTACAAGACAGTTTCAAACATTTGAACACCAAATTCATGCTCTTCCTTTCTCCAAGCTAAACAGTCTTAGCCTCTTCAACTGACACTTTTCAGATGAGATTCCCACATCATTTAATGACTGTTCTCTAGATGTTCATCGATTATCTAATGTATTATACATATATACATATCTATATATACATATAAAGATAAAGATGCAGATATATATATATATATATATATATATATATATATATATATATATATATATATATATATATATATATATATATATATATCCCTAACATGTACTATATGCTTAGAAGAGAATTCATGTATGTCATCTGCTGCTGTGCTAGTACAAAGTACAGTGGGGACCATCACATCCCTAATCCTGGAAAATCTGATGAATGTGGGCTAAAAATTGCCTTAGAAGTTTTGGCTGTAGTTCATACTAGTGACTCATCCTGTTGAGTCCTTTCCTTTCCTTGGGGACTCCCACAATAACAACTATGATGAAAAGAGGCACACGGTTCCAGAGTATTGTGTCTTCCCTTGGAAAAATAACATTTAAATGGAAATAGTATAGAACTACTTATATACTCAAGGGATTTTCGTACTGTCTCCTACATTATTCCTTTTAGAAATGTTGGCTGGCAACTAGTTTGCTCTTTCAGTGTACCCTTAGTGCTTAGCATAATGCCTGACAAGTAGTAACGCACTAATCAGTGTGTGTGTTTTAGTAACGCTGGGGTGACTCCTATGATCACAAACTTATTGATCAATCAACAAGTACCCACCAGTCAAAAAGAATTGTTGACTACCTACTTATTGTGTAGGAGCTGCGAATACAAGTACAAAGAATGAAACAATATTTGCTTCCAAGGAGGTGATGGTGTAATGGGGGATGTGTGTATGTGTGTCTAAATAGACATATAGAGTATGAAGTTAATAAATATATGTGTATATATAATGTAGACACAAGGGAGAGGGAAGGGAGGTTTGGGGAGAAGAGAGAAGAGGGGAGAGAAAAATGAGGAGAAGAAAGGACTAGAGAAAACCAGAAGGCAGGCAAAGTGAGAAGAAAGGGCATTAGACAGCTGTGTGGCTTTGGGCAAGCCACTTAACCCTGTTTGCCTTGCTCAAAAACCTAAGAAAAAGGGCATTAGAAAGGGGGAGGGAAAGGTTGGGGAGGAGGAAGGGAATGAAAGAGTGAGGGCGAGAGAGAGGAAGAAGAGGAGGGAAGGGGAGGGGCAGGCAGAAACCTTACCTGTTGGGCTGCCCCGGCTCACCCCCACGGCGGCTCCCCAGGAGCCGCTCAGGACAAGCTACCCGTTTCAAAACAGGCCCCCGGCCCCGGGGGCGCGCACCCACTTCCGGGAGGACTGGGGCCCAGCCAAGCTTCCCGCCCAGGCCCTGAGGGGCTCTCCCGGGCGCCGGTTCCCTGCCCGCGCCCCGGGCCCCTGCCCGCGCCGTCCCCTTCTCCGAGCCCGAGCGGAGCCGGCTGAGCCCCCCGGGCGTGGGCACCCAGCTGATAACAAAGAAGGGTCCGTTGGACCAGCCGGGCGTAGCCCTCCAGACGGACCCCCGAGGTGCTCCTGCTCCTCATTTCTGGGGTCTCCCCCGCCCCGACCCCCGCGCCTCGGGCTGCCAGCCCCGCCCGGAGAGAGGCCGGAAGGGCCCCGGGCCGCGGCCGAGAAGGAGCCCGCGCGCGCGCCCACGGCTCCAGCGGCCCTCGGGGGGCGTGGCCGCTCGCGGCCGGCGAGCGCGCGCGCTGTGTCCTTAGCCCTGGTTGGTTCGGGAATAAAGAGCCGCCGTCAGCCGGCGCACCATTGGTGAGTTGCTACCTCGGCAGGCCAGGGCAGCTAGGAAATAACTTTTCTCGGAGCCCCAGAAGGCCCGACTTCTGCTCACCCTCTGGCGCCGCGCCAGCCCGGAGACGGCTGTCCTCATTCCCACCTTAGGGACGGAGAACAACCGAGGCCGGGAGAAGCCTCCCTTCGTCTGCACCTAAACCGGAGTGCCTTCCGACCCCCAAGTCCAGCCCTCCAGCCACTGCGCCTCAGCAGGATCTTCCTTTTATTATCATCCTGGCAAATGTCCTTGGACGTGGCCCTGGCGCAGAAGTTTGTTTCCTTTTTCTTCCTCGGTGGCAGAGGAAGACACAATAAATGTTGGTTAACTAAAAATAAGGTGGTGAGTTTTTTTAAAGTGGGAAAAAATATTGTGAATGGCAAAACTTGACCTTCCCCTCCAGGTAAAGTGCAGCACTCTGGGGTGGGCGCGAGACAGGCAGGCAGGCGCTGGCTGGGAACCCCACCGCGGGCGGCAGCCCCCCCCCCCCGAAGCCCCCAGCCCCCGTCCCTCCACCTGGTTAGGAACCGAGTGATTATGAATAAGCCCCAAAGCTCTCCCACAAAAGCTCTTCTTCCCCTTCTCTCCCTCCCCACTTCCCGCCCCCAACGGGGAAAAGCAGCTTTTGGAAGCTTGGGCAGGGAGGCCCACTGAAGGCAGAGAAAGGGGCAACACAGAATTTTTGACCACTCATTACCCAGAATCTGACACCCCCCAAAGGTGGCCGATGGCAGCCCAAGGCTCCACACCTTAGTTGGGGTAGAGGAGGAAAAGTGGCTGAGCCCGGGGAGCCAAGCGTAGCACGCGCAGTCTTCCTCCACTGCAGCTCCCAGCCGTCCCCAGCGTGGCAAGCTTGGTGGCAGACCAGGTCTCCGCTTAAGGGTGAAAGGGAGAAGCATGGTGGACAGTTCTCACTGCCAAGCCTAGGCAATCTGCTGGGAAACGGAGAGGGTGCTGCATCCTGGGAGGGCTTTGGGATTTCTTACAAGAGAGCAAGATCTGTTTTACAACACTGGAAGCCCTGTAAAACCTGACAAACAAGAGGAGTATATGCTAGAGTCCAATAAATCCCTAAATGTTGCACTTGCATGGCCTGCTCTCATCTAAAAATCAGGATTCCTCCACGTGCACCACCCTCCACCACTAACCTGACGAAGAATTCCACTCCTGAGTTTCTATTTTCTGGTAATTAGCTGATCCATATCCTAGCTATTCAAGGTCTAAACATGGAAGACACTTTATACCCCTCCTCCACCCTTAACAAACTTTTTAACTCATTTATGTATGTCTTTGTGTATTTGTGTGTGTGTGTGTGTGTGTGTGTGTGTGTGTGTGTGTGTGTGTTTGTTATGGGAAAAGAAGGATGGATCTGTGTCTCAGAAGTAAAGAAAAATCAAAATTAAATTGGGAAATGTTTAAACAGCCTTAAAATCATACTTAATATTGACTGAACAATTCATTACAAAAAACAATATAAGGGTAGGTAGGTGGCCCAGTGCTTAGAGCATCAGCCCTGGAGTCAGGGCAACTTGAGTTCAAATTTTACCTCAGACACTTGAAAATTAATTAGCTGTGTGACCTTGGTCTAGTCACTGAACCCCATTGTCCTGTCAAAAAAACCACAAAAGAAAAAAAACAATATAATTGCAAAAAACCCCATCCAAAAGCACATAATTATATATGTAATTGAAAAAAAAAACCTTTGAAAAATACATAACATTTATGCTAAAACCTGGAGGCCTAGTGCCTGTTAGATTTCAGGGGGGGGGTCCATAAACTTAGATAAGAATATAGGACTCAATATTCTGGTTTTCTTTGCTATCTTATTTTAGTAGATGCATTTAAGACCATTCTGAAGAAAATATAAACTTCATCAGACTACCAAAAGGATACATAACACCAAAAAAGAACTGTCCCCATCCCCTGCCTCATAGAAGGAAATTTATAAAATATATAAAATAAATATGTAGAGTGAAATAGAGAACAGGGACCATGTTTTTGCCTTTCTTAGCACTGTTTTTGCCAGTTAATAAACACTACATGATCAATAAAACTAAAACCAAACACATGCAGTGAAAAAACCCTGAATTTCTCAATAAACACTATACTCTGCTCTAAATCTATGATGCATAAGTTCAAAAGGAAATAAAAAACTGAACAACTTTGAAAATAATATATTGAATTTTCTTTTTTTCTATTTTTATTTTGGCAAGGCAAAGGGGTGAAGTGACTTGCCTAAGATCACACATCTAAGTCTTAAGTGTTTAAGACTAGATTTGAGTTCAGGTCCTCCTAACTCCAGGGCATCTAAGCTGCCCCCCAGGTTGAATTGTCTTTAAAAAAAAACAGCTGTCCATAATAAAGTTTTTTTATTTCACATATATTCCTGTATTACTGTTCTATTTTGTTCATCAAAATGCTATCCTTTTTGTTGTTTCTTCACTTCTAAATTTAAAAACCTTGAAATTAAATAAATTCATGAATAAATTAGGATACCTATTTTTTCTGCAATTATCTGACACATTTTAGAAATACCAGATTTAGCTGTAAGATGGAAGGAAATAAACATCATAAACATAAACCTTCCAGAACCAATAAAGAATGAGTAAAGTAGAACTTACAAATAAAAACATAAAAATCAGTAACATTTCTTTTCTAACATTTCCTAACAAGGCAAAATTTAGAAGGAAATAGAAAAGGAAGTCATCAAAGTGAAAGTTAACTGGTAAAATTTTTGCAACGAATTTCCCTGATAAAGATCTGATTTCCAAAAAGTATAAGTAATATATAGAGAATTCCTTCCTTAATTATTTCCTATTCCATATTGTTTGTTGGTACATATTGTTTGTCTACTCCATATGACTACTGCATTAGATTGGGAACTGTTTGAGGGCAGGAACAGTCTTTCGACTCTTTTTTTATCCCTACAATTTAGCAAAGGACCTGGCTCAATACCTAGTACTTATTGAATATTTATTAACAAATTTATAAACAAGGATTTTAATAAATGGTCAAAGGTTAAAAGTAGGAAATTCTCAAAAGTAAAAATGGCAGATTGTCAAAACGACATATGAATAAATGCTCCAAATCTCCAATTAAAACAATTCAACTTGACCACCTCACATTCTTCAGACTGAGAAAGTTGATAAAACTGGGAAATGATTATTTTTGCAAGAGAGAAGTATGGAAAGAAGTAATAATGGTGGAGCCATAAAATAGTGCAATCATTCTGAAAAGCAATTGGGTTGGGGCGGCTAGGTGGTGCAGTGGATAGAGCACTGACTCTGGAGTCAGGAGTAGCTGGGTTCAAATCCGACCCGAGACACTTAATAATTACCCAGCCATGTGGCCTTGGGCAAACCACTTAACCCTGTTGCCTTGAAAAATCTAAACAAACAAACAAACAAAGGAATTTGGTACTATACTCTGCAAAAAATGATTATGCTGTATGTATCTCAAAGAAACCAAAGAAAGAGGGAAAGGACCCCTATGCACAAACATACTTATATGTGCTTATATTGTAAAAAAGAACTTAAACAAGCCTATCAATTGAGAAATGGCTGTACAAAGTATAATGTATGCATGCATTAGAATATTTTTAAAAATATTTTATTTATTTTGAGTTTTACAATTTTTCCCCTAATCTTACTTCCCTCCCCCCACCCCCCACAGAAGACAATTTGCCAGTCTTTTACATTGTTTCCATGGTATACATTGATCCAAATTGGGTGTGATGAGAAAGAAATCATATCCTTAAGGAAGAATCATAAAGTATAAGAGATAGCAAGATCAGACCATATGATATCAGGGGTTTTCCCCTAACTTTAAGGCACTAGTCCCTGTTCTTTGTTCAAACTCCACAGTTGTTTCTCTAGAAACAGATGGGATCCTCCATTGCAGAGAGCCCCAAATTGTCCCTTATTGTTGCACTGATGGAATGTGCGAGTCCATCAAGGTTAATCATCGCCCCCCTTGTTGCTGTTAGGGTGTACAGTGTATTTCTGGTTCTGCTCATCTCACTTAGCAACAGCTCATCATGCAATGGAATATTAGTATGTTATAAAAAATGAAACAGTTTGAGAGAAATCTGGGAAGATTTGTGCATATAAATTGATCTAGAGTGATTTGAGGAGAATTCATAGAGCAATTTGCATTATAGCAACATTGTAAAGAATTGAACCAAGATTACTTTGTAAAATTGAGTAAAATAATGTTATGAGACTTAGGGATTTAGGGTAGAGGCAGTGGAACAAACTTTTAAAAGAATGACTAATTTTCAAGCATTCTTGTTGCTATGGTGAATTAGGTATACTAATGCACTATCGGTGGAACTATGAATTCGTCCAACCATTCTTGAAATAGCAATTTTAGTAGAAAAAAAGCACTAAATCCTCTGTATCACTACTTAAATATGACCCAACGTTAAGTACATCAAAAATTGTATAAGAACACGTTTTTTTAGTGAAAAACTTGAGAAAGGAATGTCTATAAATTAGGAGGCGACTGAACAAATTATGGCATCTGAATGTAATGTGATATTATTGCACTCTAAAAAAATGTTGAATTATATATGAATTCATACAAAGTCAAATTAGTAAGAATAAGGCACTGAGGCACTGAAAAACTAGATGTCTCACCCCAGTCCAAAACGTTGAGGTCTGGAGAATCATTCAATTCCTGGGACTAAAGAGACAATCTGGTTTTGGTTTGAATTTTATGCTCTTATCCCTACATTAGTTTGCCAGTCTAGACTGTAAGACTGCATTCCTCATTAAAGAGTGTGGGTCGTTGGGGGGGAGGTGAATTGAGTTAGCATAAATGTGATTCTTGGGCCTTTTGCTTTTGCCTCAATCTCCCTAATTGATTGTGGCCCATTTCTCAAGAAAGCATTAAAGCCTTTTCTTCATACCTTGAGAGATCTTCGAAATTCATTTAAGTTGAATTTGTCCCACACACTCCCTTACTTCCTAGCTAACTTCCTTTTGTTCTTCCTTCTTTCAGTTTTTTCTCTTTTCTTTTTCTTCCCCTTCTCTTCTCTCCATTCCCTTCTTCTCCGCTCCCTTCCTGAGGTAGAAGGGAAACTGGTCTCTCAGAAGAGCCTTAACTCCCTTTAGTCAAATTCTCTTGCATGTCATGGAACTCCTTTCTCTACGTTCTGTCTGTCTTTCTAGTCTCTTTCTGTCATTCCACATTCCACAGTTATATACCAAGGGTGGAATAAATCTCACAGAATCTGAGCATTGGCATGGGATTGTAGAAGGTCTGTATGGTTTGGGAAGGGCTCTCCTGAGGTGGTAACAAAGCTAAGAAGATGATGTCACTGGAATACTGGGATATTAATGTAAAATCAGCTCCTCGGTCCCGGATTCCTCTATTACAGATAGCTCCTGGAATGTCAGTGACTCGCTCATACATAATGTCTATATTGTGTTATATTAAAGGATATTTTGCATGTAATGATCATGCTAGCAATTACTATACCAATAACTAGCTTTGGGATTGGTCCTACTCTGCGCCAGTCATCAGTCTCAGAACTTTACAGATATCTCTTTTGATCCTTCTCCCTGGGAGATGTGTGCTTCTATGACTCCTATTTTACAACTGGGGAAGCTGCTGATGTTGTGGCAGTTAAGTGATTTGCCTAAGAAAATCACATAGCCAGTCCATGCCGAAAGTTGTATTTGAACGCATGTCTTCCTGACTCCAACTGTTTCCTCTCTGTGAGGAATGACTAGTTATACAAAATTTGTTTTTTTTCCCATTTTATGATTGTGATGAATAAAGCTGAATTTTTAGCAAAAATAAATTGGAAGTTTTTCAAAGAGTACTTGAAGGAGTCAAATAATGAAACTTTCTTTGAAATTTATACATACCTTTCCATGAGAAAAATAATTTCATTGAAAACATGCATATATCATATGTACACATAGACATGCTGCCATGTTTAAATTCTTGTCTCTCTATTTGTGCATGCACAGTATATATGCACGAGGAGATATACTGTAGGGAATATACATACGCACACACCTATTCATATGCATGTACATTCACACAGAATCCTTCTGGGTTCAAGGCCTTCTCCACAGAATTGTGTCTCCAAGTAAATATAGCAAGGCTTTCAGAGTTTCATTACAGCATCCTTCCAGTGACCTCGCAGCTCAATGCATTTCATGGAAACAATATAAACCCTAATAGCCTTCCTTCTGTGGGGGATGGGGAGAGGGAAGTGAAATTGGGGTAAAACTGTAAAATTCAAAAATAAAAAAATATATTTTGAATATTAAAAAAGAAATAAGATCCATCCATATAATTAAAAGAAAGAAATCAGGAGGGATGGGATTTCAGAGAAGCTTGGAAAAACTTGCATAAACTGATATTGAGTGAGATGAATAGAAACAGAACATTGGATACCCCAGCAGCAAAATTGGCGTCGTGATTAACCTTAATGAACTCGCTCATTCCATCAGTGCAATAATCAGGGACAACTGTATGATATCTGCAACAAAGAATACCATCTGTATCCAGAGAAAGAACTGTGGAGTTTAAACAAAGACCAAAGACTATTACTTTCAATTTTTTTAAAGTTGTCTGATGTACTACATTATTTTGCTACCTCTAATATTTTATTTTTTCCTCAAGGCTGTGATTTTTCTCTCAACACATTCAATTTTGATCAACGTGTAGCATGGAAACAATGTAAAGATTATCAGATTGCCTTCTGTGGGTGGGGGTAAGGGGGAGGGAAGGGAGAGTGGTGCAAATGTGCAAAATTCAAAATCTTACCAAAAATGATAGGTAGAAGTTACTATTTTATGTAATTGGAAAACAAAATGTTTATATATATATATATATATATATATATATATATATATATATATATATATATAAAAAACATAATAAAATACATAATAAAAAAGACGAGATCCGGGTTTCCCTTCTTCACTACTGAAGCAGCCCCCTCTCCAACGCTGAGATGCTGGCAGTATTGTTCTGGGAATAAGCTGTGTAGCTGAGAAACAACTGAGGGTTTTATTTCCATCTGTGGATATTGATCAAATATTGAGTCTGAGGAACCTGGGGTCATTTTTTCACCTGTGACTGCTTCTCTTAATGATGTGATCCCAGGTAGGCACACATGACCAAGGGCTCTCGTCAAGCTTTTACAAACCTTACACAATTGATGTGTATGTGCAACACTATAAACTAGGAAAAGAGATAATATCCACGTTTGCGATCCAGAGTCTGGATAAAGAACGTTTCAATAAAGTCCCCAAGGATGACAGTTCATGAACAGGATGTTGTGCCTGATAGCCATCAGCAGCTTCTCCTCAGCATGAGAAATCGAGGAGCATCAGAGTTCCAAGAGGATCAGGAAGTATAACTATATGAGGAACTGAGGAAGTGAGAGAATGCAACTCAGTTGGAGTATCCCATTCAGGCCCATGCCAGAGAGATAAGTTCTTCTTCCTTGTCCTCTTTCTCTATAATAAGAGTGCTCAGGACTGTATTATTGGACTGTGGTACACATTTCTAAGTCTTGAATATGAAAGAAGTGGAGCCTCAAAATAATTTGGACCCTCTTTGATGTGTGAAGAAATCATGAATTCTTACTATTGAGTGAGCATCTCATATAGTCTAGGATCCCCAAACTGGGGATTTATCCTTATTCCCTATTCACAAGTCATGGAATATCTCTAGCTCCACCAAGGGATCATGGAAAACTCTGTTCCCATATACCTAAGGAAGTGGGAATTTCCCCTCTTTCTCCTTTTGGAGAACCCAATAACCTTTCCTATCAAAGTAAAATTTATGGTGGATAGTCATGGGGCTTGTTTGTTCCCTGTGTCATTTGCCCGGGCCTTCTTTTGCCTTTCTAAAGACAGTGTACCAAAAAATTGATGGTACGATGAGACATTCCCCTCTCCATGCTCATATTGTTTCTCTTTGTCGAAAGAGAATAGAATTAGGAGGAACAAGAACAGAAAGATAATTTATGTTTGCTCAGGAAAATGTCCTGTCCATTAAAGTTATACATAAGGGTAATGGACTGCTTTCTGACCAGATAAGTCAACCATCCTCTTGGGAATTTTTTAAACAAGGGTTGACCCTCCACTTGTAGGGTGTGGGTTAGAGGAAATCTTTTTGTTAGATTCTGGTTGGACTAGAGGACCACTGAGCTATATTTTCACTCTCAGAGTCTATGACTATGTTACTCTACCTTAATCTAAGTAGTCCTGGACTACTCTAAGACAGAGGATGGGCTCTCAAAAACTCTAGTTCTCTTTGAAACAGCTTCTGTGATGGGAGTCTCATTGGTATCTCCTCAGAAGACTGAAATATTTTACATCAGAGCTTTTTTTTTAAATTTCCTTTATTCTAATTTCATACAAAAGATAGTTTTCAACATTCATCTTTTAATAAACTGTTGATTTCCATATTTTTCCTTTCTTCCTTTTCCTCCCACTATTGCATTCCTGGGCAGAGCTCAATTTTGTATAAGTGATCATCACTCAGTGTTATTTCTGAGGCTCACTTCAGCGAGCATCAGTTCTGCATCAGGGTTCTTTGTTCTCAATCATTCATAATTTTTATTTGCTATTTCTTTCAGATTCAAAGATTCATTGAGATGAAGAACCCCTGAAGACCTGGAGGTTAATGTCAGACCAGGTAAGCAGCACTTTGAGTCATAAAGGGAGTAGGAAGTTATGTGGCCCATTCTCACTCTGAGAGAAAACATCAAGCAGTTCTCTTTCCCCATTGAGCTTTGTAGGAGCCAAGGGCAGATGCAAAATGAGAGAAGAAATAATGTATAAATAAGTTTCTGAGCAAAGACCAGGGGAAATTTTAAGTTGAGATTCCTGCATTGTGCAGACTGGTTCAGAAAGCATCCTGTACAGATGTGGAATCTATGGGGGGGAAATGCCATCACAATGGCTAGAATTTTTATTATACTTGAAAATTTTCAAAATTCTTTTGAAAAAGAAAAAGCACTGTAGTAGTTTGATCTATCCCAATGGGGATTTCAATTGCCATTTCACATGGACAGTAAAATTCCTTCCTTACTAGCTTCCTTCCTTTTTCTCCTCCTCTCATTTTGTTTCTCATTCCTTTTCCTTTCTCCTCTCCTCTCCTCTGCTCACCTCAGGAGGAAGGGAGGCTAGTCTCCGCACAGTCTTGACTCCATTAAATTCAATTCATTTGCAGGGCATGGAACAATCCTCTTCCTTGTTCATCTCTTTTTCTTTCTAATCTCTGAATATTGTATATTTGCATAGTAAGATTGGAATTATCTCACAGAATCTGGGCATTGGCTTGGGATTGTGGAAAGTTTTTATGGTTTGGGCAGAGCTCTCCTGAGGTGGTAACATGGCTAAGAAGTAGTCCTAGTCACTGGATTGCCTGGAGATTAAGGGAAAATTGACTACTGTCCTGAGTTCTTAGATGACAGGGAACCCTTGGAGTGTCAGTGATTTCCTCATAGTCATGTCTGTCTGGGGTGGCATTAAAGGCCATTCGGCAGATAATGATGGCACTAGCAACAACAATAGGAATGACTAGCTTTGGTCTGTGCCAGCCATTGACTGAAGAGCTTTACAGATATCTCATTTGATCTATATCCCAGGAATATGTGTGCTACTATGACGCCCATTTAACACTTGGAGAAACTGTGACAAAGGGCAGTGAAATGACTGGCATAGGGAAATCACATAGCCAGTCCCTGACTAGAACTGGATCTGAGATCATGTCTTGCTGACTCTCAACCAAATGCTCTATCCAGTGAGCCATCTAACTGCCTCTTCTCTGAGCATGTGCATCTGCCTAAGAATGAGTAACTACATAAAATTTGTTTTCTTAATATTTGTGATGATGAATGGATTTGTACCCAACATAAATTGAAAGTTTTTCAAAGGGCACATGTAAAAGCCAATTGATGAAAGTTTACCTTGCAATGTATGCATAGCTTCCCATGAGAACGAAATACTTGTATGTGTGTGCATGTAAGTATAAATGTATATATTAATAGGTAGATAGATGCAGCGATGTCTAGAGATGCATGCCTAGTTATGTACTGATATATTTGCATGTGCACAACATACATGTACAAGTAGTGCACATGTGTAAAGGTAAACATATACACCCCAATAAAATGAATGTATATTCACACACAATCCTTTTGAGGTCCAAGGTGTTCTCAACAGAATTGCATTTCAAAAGAAGTAAGGCAAAACCTTAGAGCTTTGTAACACTCTCCTTCCAATGAATTTAAGGTAGATTGTTCCTCTGGGTTCGAGGAAGGAGATTCCTTCTAGGCACTGACAGCGCAGGAAGGGCCAATGCAGAGAAGGACAGGCAGAAGTGGAGATCCTAGCTTCTCTGCTGACCCTTTTTTACTTCAGAATCCATGTAGTCAACTCTAAGGGAGACCCTATTGAGGAGAGCTACTAGCAGCATTCATCTGGGAACCAACTGTCCAATGGAAGAAAATGGGGGATCCTTTTTCCTCCTCTTGATATTGATTCCTAACAGGGTGATGAGAGACCTCAAGATATGCTCAGTCTGATGAGCATGGGGCCATTAATCAATGGTGACTTCCTCTCTTAGGGCTCTTGTACCATATAGGCACCTCTACTTATTAAAAAAAATCTCACACGATTGGCATGTACAACATCCACAATGATGGATACAGAACCTGGAAGAAAAGTCCCAAGAAAGTACCCATGGATGGAAACCCATGACCAGTATGGTGTGATTGGCTGGCACAAAACCTTCAAGGCCATTAGCTTCTTCCCCTCAGCAGAAGAGATTGCAGACACATAAGAAGGAGCATGAAGATCAGGAAATAAAAAAGGGATTGAGGTGCTCTCCATCTGGCACACACTATAAGCACTTGAATGACTGAAGAATCAAGAGACAACACAATGGGAAATGACCGATCCCTTCCAGGCCAATTCCAGGGAGATATGAACTCCATCCATGTCTTCATTCACAGATTTTTCAGTCTTGAAGAAGATAGGAGGAGACAGAGCCTTTGTAACAACAAAATTATTTAAGGTCTCTTTGAGGATGTGTAAAGAATTCATGAACTCCCTCCATTGTGTAGATGCCCAAACTGGAGACTTGTGCTTCCCCATCACCTAGTCAGAGAATACCTGCAACTGTACTCAGTGATCCTGGGATGCTCTTTTCTCATGGCCCTGGATCAGAGGGAAACGCCCATCCCCTTCTTCTGTTAGAGAAGAAAGAATCATTCCAATCAAGGCATGCCTCTTTGTGGCAGAAAACCATGGAGGTTGTTTTTTTACCTGGGCCATTTTCATTGGGCTTCTTGTGCCTTTCTAAAAGAGCTGTACCATGAAAGGTAAAAGAGCAATGGGACAGTCCCCTGCCCTGGCTCAGATGGGTACTGAAGCTGAAGTCAGAAATTGGAGACAGGGAGGTGCCCCAGTACTTCATGTCCAGGGGACCTGTGTTTGGCACAGGCCCATGGTAAAAATGGAGAGAATTTGGGCAGTGGCCATTCTGATGCAAAGGGGGGCAATGCTTAGTGGGCATTAGAGTTAGGTTCATGTATCTGGTGGGTATCATACATCACTTGTCCCAATTCCTACTGGGACCACCAACCTGGTAGGACTAAACACTGGCATGGACCAGTGGAGAGTAGATCTGGGGAGAATGGTATGATGATCTCACCAGAATACAAGGGTATCCCTTGAATCTATGAGGGACGAGTTACTCCTCCAGGTATGATTTAGCCACACCAGTCATTAAGTAGAAATTATGTTGTGTGCATTAGGACCACATGTCCTCTTTGCATTTATCTCTCCATATATGAGCCTTGCACACCAAGGGAACCCATGTAGAGAGCCACAGGATGGTATTCTTGGAAGTCGCTTTGGATATGTTCAATTTACTATGTCTGTATAACATACAATTCAAAATCTCTAATAGGCAATTGGAAATTAGAGACTGCAAGTCATCAGAGAGGCTCAGTGGATTTCAGAACCTTTAGGTTACGCCCACATAAGGTTGGTGAGATCACTAAGTGAAATGCTGTACAGGGAAGAGGGACCGGGACAGAGTTCTGTAAGATACCTCTTTTAGCAGACGTAACCAGAATGAAGATCAAACAGACTGAATAGGAGTGAATAGAGATGTGAAAAGGTGGTCATTGTTGATTGTTGGTAGTTTTGGATAGAGAAGTTTCTATTGAATTGAGAAGATGGACGCCAGACTGTTCAGAATTTAAAAAGAAAGAAGAGAAGAAGTGGGGGCATTGATTGTTGATGTTCTCAAAGTGTTTCACCACAAAAGTCAGGAGAAAACTCAGAAAATAATATGGATGGAAGTTTAAAGGAATTTCTGAGGAGCTGGGAGGTAAAGGCATATTTGTAGACAGAGAAGTAACCCTTCATGGCTTAAGATCAGTGAGGAAGGAGCAATCTCATTGAGGAGACATGTTGGAATGGATTGCCTTTGTCTTCATAAGAGTTAGCCTTGGCAAGAAGAGCTATCTCATCAAGTGAGATGAATGAAAGAGGACAATGGGATATGGAAAAGGAAGAGAAGGGAAATCTAGGTGAATGGGCTCAAAATTTTGCGGTAAATTATGAGCCAAAATGCTTAGCTAAGATGGTGGGTGGACAAGTAATAGAGGCCTGTTTCTTTAGAGAATAGATATGACAAACCTGGATAGCTTACTAAACTACAGACATATCACTTTGCCAACAAAGTTTCCTTTAGATAAAGCTATGGTAGGTAGACAGCAAGTCCCAGGGATTTGAGGAAGGATGCTAAAGTTTAAAGGACCCAGTATTATAAGTGGAATCATCACTTTTAACCTTAAATGTGCAATGAGCCTCCTCAGGTTCTGGGATTTATCAATGCAAACAATGCCATGAGGGAATGAACTTTTTCCTGAAAAAGGACTCTTGGTGTGGAGATCATGTTAGAGGTGGGAGCAGAATAGAGGGCTGCCCCAGATTGGAACTAATCCCACACATGTTTAGAGAGGCAGATAATATGGGAAATGTTGGCCCCAAAAACATATGTGGATAGACATATACGTTAGAAAACTGAGGGGTAACTTGCCATTTCAAGCTCCAGGGTAGCCCATGTCTTTTGGTGATGTCATCACAGCCTGGTCACCAGTCCTACTCCTCCATGGTGTTTGTTTTCTATAGGAGGATGGTCACTGTGTATCATGCCTGCTGTTTCCCTTGCATGTCCATCGGGCTTACTGTGTATGTTGGGCCTTTCTCCTCATTGCTCTGGAATCGCCACTGTGATACTCCCAACCCCACGATGCTTAGGCATGAACTGGTAGAGTTCCTCTCTGCCTCCTGCCTGACTTGAGCTGGAGTCCTCAGCTGTGCTGTAGGGAGATAGGTCCATCTTCTTGCTCTCCCAGCCTTCCTGACATCTCTTGTAAAAGGCAAAAAGAACTTGAGACTTACGACCCAAAAGGAGGTTTGCATAGATTTCCTTTGGAGTCTATGCAGAATTTTCATGACTGGAATGGGCATTTCCTCCCCAGACAGGGATTCCTCACCAATCTTTAAATACCAGCTTTTTAATCCTGAAACCTTTCTCTGCCATTTCCCTTTGTAGCTGTGATTTAGGGGCTGGAGGAAGATTGTCCTATGAAAGAAGCCAAGCATGAGAGATCATGACTAGGATAGCTGCAAGATCTTCAAGAGCATTAGTTTGTTCTCCTCAGCTGTGAAACTCAGGGACCCACAGAAATTGTAGAAATATCAGGAATTATAGCAAGGTTGGAGGTGTCCTGTCTCTCTCTCATGCAATAAGCAGATGAGGCACTGAGGAAGGAAGAGAGAGGATGCAATGGGTGTTGAACTAGCCCTTCCAGGCCTATTGTCTGGTGTCTTCACCATCCCCTGCCGGGAAGATTGAGCTGCCTTCCTTGTTTTCCCTTACTAGGACAGAGAATGCCTGGGCCTTTGTAATTAAACTCAGCTACAGATTTGACAATCTTGAGGAAAACTGGAAGAGGCA
Organism: Macrotis lagotis; assembly: GCF_037893015.1. Lineage (NCBI taxonomy): Eukaryota > Metazoa > Chordata > Mammalia > Peramelemorphia > Peramelidae > Macrotis > Macrotis lagotis. Next base: position 53,417 of record NW_027422271.1, on the reverse strand, counting down.
GAGGTATGAAGGTATGAAGAAACCATGAACTGGCACTATTGGTTGAGCTCCCAGGATCTTCACACTTGAGACTTCTTATTTTCCATCACCATGTCATAAAATACCCCCTACCCAAGTGGTTCCAGAATCCAGGATCCTCTGCTTTCATAACCCAGGGTCAGAGGGGAAGCTCCCAGCCCTCTTCTCCTCTTGAAGCACAAAAGCCCATTCCAATCAAGAAAATCCTCCAGATGGCAGAAAGTCATAGGGGGCACCTTCATCCCTGGGCCATTTGCCTATGGCTTCTTTTGCCTTTGTAAAGAAAGCTATACCAGAAGAGGTGAAAGAGCAATGAGGCAGTCCCTTCCCCTGGAGAGAGACAGAGAGTAACCCCAATATGTCATTTTGGGGGACCTGTGATTTGTGAGTCCCAGGGGAAAAGTAGAGGGACTTTGGGTAATGGCCATTCTGGGACAATGGGTGGCAATGCCTAGTGGGTATGATAGCTAAGTTCATGTGCCTGGTGAACACTATGCATCACTTGTCCCAGTTCCTTCTGGGACCAAATGCTGGCCTGGACAGTGGGGAACACGCCTGGAGAGAATGGTGTGATGCTCTGGAATCTGTGACATGTGATTTAAGCACCCTTGTGTCTTGCATGTCTGCCCCATTCACCGGTGTGCATTAAGCACACTGATTCTATGCCTTTGGCCATTTAGTTCTCCACACATGAGCCTTGGCCACCCAGAGAGCACAAAATAGAGAGCCACAGAATGGTGCTCTTGGAAGAAATAGAAAAGTAATAGAAAGGGGGTTAGGTTTTGTGGGGAATTATTAACAAGTTAAGCTTTAGAGATGTTCAATTTAAGATATCTATAGAACATATGATGCCAGATGAGTAATAGGCAATTGGAAATTAGAGACTGGAATTAATCAGAGAGGCTTGGATCAGTAGTTTTCAGACCCTTTAGGACAGAATCCACTTGTGGTTGTGAGATCACCAGGAAAATAGTATATACGGAAGAGGGATCAGGTAAGAGGGCTGTGGAATACCACAATTAGAAGCTATGACCTAAATGTAGATCAAACAGAGGAGACTGAATAGGTGTGGTCAGATTAATAAAATGTCAATCGGGGGAGAAGAGAATGATTGACAGTGTTGAGATGTGAAAAGGTCATCATGGCAAATATATCATTGGTAACTTTGAATAGAGAAGTTTCTATTGAATTGAGAAATTGGAAGGCAGACTGTGCAGAATTAAGAAGAGAGTGAGAAGACAGGAAGTGGAGGCATTGATTGTTGATGGTCTCAGAGTTATACCACCCAAATCAGGAGACAGCTAGGAGAATAGCAAGGATGGAAGCTTGATGTGTCTTTTCAGAAGCAATGTGACACGGATATGTTTGTAGGCATTAGAGAAGTTGCCTTTAGACAAGGGACACAATGAAGATAGCTGAGGATGGGCTGTACCCGTACAATCATTTTTAGCATATTAATATATTAGTCATGAAGTCACAGAGGAATTATCGCCAAGGGGGGGGCGATACTCTGAGAAAGAAAGGAAAGACATAAAGTATTGAAAAAGTGAACATAGCTTGCTTTGCTCTACATTCAGAATCCGTGGTTTATTTTCCGGATGTAGATGGAATTTTCCTTAAGAGATTGATTGAGGTATTTTTTTAAAAGAGACTAGAGCTCTTCAACTTCAGGAAAGCTGGAAAACAGTGGAACAGAGAGAGTAAAGTGAAATCAAATCCTCTATTTTCTAAACTGAACTCAACTCTCTGTAGAGGAAAGATTTATTCCTCTGCTCCCCCACCCAGAACTATTCACAAAGAAATTTCCAAAGGACCATTTGAAAGTCATGCTACCATAAAGCATCATCATCCTCTAGGTAGGTGAAATGGTGGGCTTAGAACCTAAAAGATTTGGTTTGTTTAAGTATGTGATCTTGGACAAATTGATATCTCTGGACTTAAATTTTCTTATCTGTAAAATGGGAAGAATCATACTTGCAATCAATAATTTGGGTGGAGGTTGCGAGCCTTAAAATGATAATATAAAGCACTATTTAATTGTTATTATTCTGCTCTTTGCCCAAAACAGAAAACAAGTTAAATTCCAGTTGAAATCCAAGAGGCCTTCTGTTCCATGACAAATGGACAAGTTTTTGTTAAGTACTTCATGTGATGTGCAGTGTACTCAGTTCTAGGAATATAAAATTGAGCTCATCCCTGTCCTCAAATAACTTGCATTCTAATAAAGAGACCATGCATCGAGGAGGATAGCTGACTAGTGAAGGGAATTTTGGTTTGAGGAGTTCTAAGCTGGTGTGCGATCATCTATAGGAGTATCAATGAACAGAAGAATGCTATTATTCATTTGATGGTTATTTCCAAAGGAAGAGGCAGAAGGAGTTGGCTACTTAGAATTCTTTCAAGAGTATTCAAATGGGTTTTCTGGAAAAGGGATCCCTCCTTGTCCCCTCTCCCTCTCAAAGACTAGCAATTTTCATTATACTTCTCACTATAGATCTGTCTAACAGCAAACATGTGATAGTCATTGTTTCTTCCCTATGTTCTATAGAGCCTAGGCTCATGGCATGTTAGAATGAGAGGGACCCTTGAGAGAATCCTCCATTCTAGTTTCCTGGTTTTACTGAAGAGAAAACCAAAACCAAGGGAGATGGTGGAACTGGGGAGAACCCCTTTTTCTGACTTTTCATCCATTGTTCTTATTACCTGCTGAGCTTTGTTATAGGCAACATCATATCAATGACCTATTTGATCCTGATGTGGCTCTGTACCATGGCTGTTTCCCTCTTGCCAACCAGTTATCCTAGAAATTTCTACTCACTCTTTACAAAGAATGGAGCACAACAAGAAGGTAGTTGCAAATCTATCACTAATATTGGAAAAATGACCTACAGAACAGAACCAACTGACAACGAATGGTTGCTAATTTCATCTTTACATAGGTCACCACTATTAAGAATTTTAATTATAATGCTTTACAAATATTTTCTCATTTTTCTTCACAGTAAGTCTAGGAGACTATTATTTTCCTTGTGAGGATACTGCAGCCAATGGAGGTTAAAGTAACTTTTCCAGTGCCACACAGGTAATTTTAGCATCTGAGGCTGGATCCTCTCACCTGAGGATCTACTGCCATGTTTCCTGAGGCCCTCAGTGACCTTAGCTAAATCACTGAACCAGGTCCAGTTGGTGTAGTGCTCATACACATTGAGTTGACCCGTCAAACATTATGCATGGCCTCTGAACCCGAAGTGGAGATGTTGTACAGGAAGGTCAGGGTTTATGTTTTAGATTTAATAGCTAATTGTTTGATTTATGATGTCTCTTCTTCTGGGTTTCAGTTTACTTGTTTGTAAAATGAAAAGATTGGTCTAGGTCTTTTTAAGTTCATTCCAGTTCTCAGATCTCTGGTCCTAATTACCTTTCATTGTTTAGTCATTTTTCAGTCATGTCTGACTCTTTGTGATCCCATTTAGTGTTTTTCTTCGCAAAAATACTAGAATGGTTTGCCATTGCCTTTTCATTTTATAGATGAGGAAATTGAGGCAAACAGCTCAAGATCACATAGCTAGTAAATATTTGAGGCTGTATTTGAAGTGATGAAGATGAGTTTTCCTGACTCCAGCTCCAGTGTGTTCTCCACTGTGCAACCAGCTAGCCCCCTTCTTTTTTAATTGATATTTTATTTTTCCAATTATACATTATGAAATATTTGCAACATTCATCCACTTGTATATTTATAAGTCACACAATTTTCTTCCCCCTTCTCCCTCCCCCAGCGAATGTCGTACATGTGCATTTGTATTTAACACATTGACATATTAACCATTTTGCACATGAGGAATTAGAATTAAGGGAAAAGAAAGTAAACCAGAACATAGGAAGGAAAAACATAAGAGAAATTTTTAAAAAATGAGCATAGTGTTCTTTCAGATCTGTGATCTTTTTTTTATCTGAATATGGATGGCATTGTCCCTAACAGGCTTTCCAGAGTTTTCCTACCTCTCTCAACTGCTGAAAGAAGCTGCATCCATCAAAGTTGACCAACTCATATTCTTGTTGTTTATAGGTGCAATGTTCTCTTGGTCCTGTTCCCCTTACCCAGCATCAGGTCCTGTAGTTTTTTCTATGCTTCTCTAGAATCTGGCCACTCATGTTTTTTTTTTCATCTGAATAAATTCTGAGTATTTTTAAAACTAAAGGAAGCATGTGATTCAAAAGTGCTAGGTCTATTAAAATCCACACTTGGAAATCACTTAGGTAATAAATTGGTCAAGATTATGGCCTTGCCAGTCTTATTAATGTTAGGTTCATGAAATTCACATTTTGTGCCTTTTTCATGTTCTACGTTCTACTGATTAGTAGTGTTCCAAAAGGCTTAGTCTAATTTTAAAAGTGCTCTAATTGAAGAGGGAATATGTCTGAGAGGAGCTGAAAGAATTGTGTTCAGTGCATATTGTGGGGAGCTTCCTTGGTGGCCTACTGGCACTCTCTGCCTGAAGGCTACTGGGGCAGAAACAAGATGGCAGGGACTCTCCTGAGCTCTCCCAAATTCCCCTCCAAACAGCTATGTTCATATGGATTCTTTGTGCTTGACATGTGGAAGAGCATTCCGACCTCACATTGGTCCCTGTCCAAGGCCATTATCCCAAATCCCAAGACTGATTACCAACTGATCTTTGGTGATTTCAAAAGGATGATGCAGATGTGAGTGATTTAGAAAAGCTTTATTTATTCCGTTTTGTGATAGTTTCTTTTTTCTTCCCCTATGACTTATCTAAGGCATCTTAAAAAAACATATTTAATTTATTCATTTTCCAACTATACACAGAGATAGTTTAAGCCATCATTTTTACAAGGTTTTGAATTTTACAGTTTCTCCCTCTGTCTCCCCCTGCCTTGACAGGAAATCTGTCTAATATAGGTCATGTGTTGATAGTTGTTCTTTTTACTTATATTGGGCAATGTGGTAGGTGTGAGGTGGTATCTCAAAGTTGTTTTAATGTGCATATCTCTAATGCATAATTATTTAAAGCATTAATTTCTTCATCTAAGAATTGCCTTTTTAGATGCTTTGACTATGTATACATGGGAAAATGTCTTGATACATAATAAACTGTTCCTTGTTTTCCTACCTTATTTATGCCATCACCTTTTATGTCTAAATTTGTTATCCATTTTGACCTTATCTTGTTCTAGGGTGTGAGATGTTTATCTAGGCTTAGTTTCTGTCTTACTATTTTCCATTTATCCCATCATATTTTGTTAAACAGTGAGTTCTTATCCCAGAATCTGGAAGTCTTCAGTTTTATCAAACAACAGATTAGTAGAGCCATTTACTCCTGTTTCTTTTGTACCTAATCTATTCCACGGAGCCACCACTCCATTTATTAGCCAGTAGAAAAGAGCTTTGATGGCTTTATCATGTGATTTTAATTCTGGTAGAACGAGGCCACCTTCAAGATTTCTCCATTTTTCCATTCCAGACATCTGGCATGAGGCAGGTGGGCTATGTAGTAAAGTCTGTAGAGGAAGGTGAGCAGGGGCTATTGAAAGTGAATTGACTACTCGAGGATTTCAGAGAGCAGCTCAGGGAGGTTGGCTGGTTGGTTGGTTCTTGTCCTTCTTTATGAAAGAAGACCAAAATGTCATCACTATGTTTGAGACAAATGACAGTGTGCCCAACTGTGACTGATCAAGCCAATAGGAACTCTGAATGCTCTACCACAGGTTGGGTAAAAATAATCCATGTATGCAACTTGGATGTTTACTCTAAACTTATATATTTCACGTGTTTCCTTTGAGTTGCCACCAGTCTGTCCTCCTCATAGAGATCATCAGCCTCTCTGAAGAGGGCATGTCAGGCTGGGCGGCCCCGTGTCAGTCATTCCCATGCCATACACTCGGTTATAATATTCTTAAGAGAGACCTTAGGGTGTCCAGGAATTACTTCTTCTGACCATCTTGTAAGCACTTTCCGTGTGGGAGTTCTCCAAAAAATAGTCTTTTGGCAAGTGTGCTTCTGGAAATCTAACAATGTGTCCAACCCATTGTAGTTGCTTTCTTTTTAGAAATGTTGGAATACTTGGAAAGCAGGGGAGAGGAGGCATACCTGTGGGTCCTAGCCATCTGCCTCCTGCACCTAGGACTGCTTTGGAGTCTCAATGGCAGGCACAAAATTATTCATAAGTGCTATGTTCAGATTAAAATCAAGAACCAGAAAAATGGGGAAAAGTTACAAAACTTTAAATTTGGCCTTAGGTGAAGGGCTAAACTGGAATGATTTGTCCTATGTAAACCTGGTATGGACTGGCTCAACGATTGAGTTATTTTTCTCTGAAACTTATCTTCAAACAGACCACAGCTACTTTGTAAATGGATCACTCATCATGATTTAAATTGTGTTTTGAACATTCATTTTTGTAGTTTTCTCTGTCCCATTCTTCCATCCTTCCACTATAAGTAATCTGATAAAATTATAGGATTTATACAACTGTGTTACACATATTTTCAAATTAGTCGTATTGTGAAAGAAGAATCAGAATAAAGGGAAAAACCTTGAAAAGGAAAAAAACAAAAAAGCAAATTAAAAGAGTGAAAATAGCGTGATTTGATTTGTATTCAGTGTCTTTATATTCACTTGATCATGGGTGTTATTGATTTACTACGTTCTATTTTGCATTTTGAATCTGCAGTTTCTGTCATTGAATTTTAAAAATCTGAATTGGTTTATAAGTCTGATCTCTTTAAGTCATGGTGGAAATAACCAGGGGATATTCATGTTTCTTACATTCTGACCACATAGTGCAGTGCTTGATACAAGGTATGTACTTAACAAATAATTATTGAATAAATGTGTGTATCTCATACAGAAATGAATGTGTTACATATATACATAGACGACCAAAATCTGAATATATATATACATATATACATATATATATATATAAAATGAAGCTATATGTTTATAATGAGGATATGCATAGTTAGTATTTATTGATTGTGTGTGTGTGTGATAAGGTATTACAGAATTAAATTCTATATCTAAATGTCTTTGTTATTGCTTAGTCATTCAGTCATCTCCAACTCTTTGAGATCCCATGGGTTCATTTTCTTTGCAAAGATACTGGATTGCATTTCCATTTCCGTTCACATTACATAGCTGTATACATATGTATAAATACGAGCGCATTACATATTTACAGAGTTGATATGAATGTGTATATGTTATGCATAGCCTAACTTGATTGTTCATTTCCTTTGTGTTACATGAGATGTATACAATTATTATCATCATTTTATAGACAGGCTAAGAAAAAAAAATCTTGCCTCAGGTCACAGCACAGAATGCATGAGGAAGACCTTCAACAAACCTTTCCTATTTTTCCAGAATATTTGTAACTTAACCCTCTTCATGTTGCATCTGATGTGATGGCATTGTCCTCCTTCCTGTTTCTTTATGTGACGCTTCCCATATCCCAACCTTTAAAATGTCTGCAATATCATCATTTTGTAGCTTGAATTTCTGCCTTCTCTGGCATCTTTAAATTCCCACCTTCTTCAAGAAGTTTTTATAGTCTCTCATTCAGGAAGTTCTCTTCTATTTTATTTTTTTAAATTTTTAAAAGTTTTTTTTTACAAGGCAAATGGGGTTAAGTTGCTTGCCCGAGGCCACAGAGCTAGGTAATTATTAAGTGCCTGAGAACGGATTTGAACCCAGGTACTCCTGACTCCAAGGCCGGTGCTTTATCCACTACGCCACCTAGCCGCCCTCTCTTCTATTTTATTATCTCCAATTTATTCTGTGTTTTGTACTTAATGTTTGGGTTGTAATCCTGCCATTAACTTTTGAGTTCCTTAAGGGAGGAGGCTATTCATTTCTTTTTCTTCCAGTCCCCTGCCCTTAGAACAGCTGTGCCAATGGACAATCTTTACTTAATGCTTACTGACCGAAAAAGCCTAGTGTCAGATTGCCATTCACTACTACTTCCAGTTCCTTTACTATTTTTAAATTTGAACTATATTGAATTGAGAAGAGCTTCTTTCCTGAGGCTAGAAGGAGAATAGTAAAGGAACCTTTATCAGTAAAGAAATCAAAGACACACCTGCCCAATCTATCTCCTTCCTTTCTTTAGGAGAAAAAATAGATACCCAGATGAGGACAACACAGAATATTGAAAACTCTCATTTAGTCTTTTTTTTTTCTTAATAAGGCAGTGGGGTTAAGTGCCTTGCCCAAGGCCACACAGGTAATTATTAAGTATCTGACATTGGATTTGAACTCACGTCCCCCTGACTCCAGGGTCAGTGCTCTATCCTCTGCACAACCTAGCCACCCCTTCACATTTCTACTTTAAGCCTTTCAAATCCTTTATCAATTTACATGTAAGCAGGGCATCACACCACAGAGATAGAAAGACCACTGAAAGACCCTGCTCTAGGCTTTATAGATATTATGGGCAAAGCATCTTTTCATCTCAGTCTGGCCTCCACGTCTTCTAAACAAGAAGATCCTGCTTTATTTTCCTGACAGCCAGACTGTAAGGCATCACAATTTTTAGTTGAATATTCAAAATTAGTTTAAGTTAGGCTTTCGTGAAAAAAAGTATAAGCATTATCAAAAACAATTTTCTTTTCTTTAGTATATACAGTATTATCTTGGTTCTTCTCCTTTTGCTCTTCATGATTTTGTTCAAGTTTATCCATGTTTTTCTAAAATCTTCATGGTCACCATTATAGCACAGGAGTGTCCCATCTCATTCATATACCACAACTTGTTCAACCATTCCTCATTTGACAGGCATCCCCGTGATTTTAAGTTGTTTGATGCCACAAGAGTTTTGTACCCCTTTTCCCTAATCATCTTAGGAAACAGACCTGACAGTATTGTTGCTGAGTCAAAGGATATAAGTAGTTTAATAAATCCTTGGAAATTACTCCAGATTACTCTTTCAGAATGGGTGGATCAATTCACAGTTCCACCAATAGTGAATTAATTTTTCAATTATTCCATATCCCCTGCACCATTTGTCCCCTTTCCCTTTTATCATTTTAATGAACACAATAGTTATACAATAGGTATACAATCTCAAGATTGCTTTAATTTGCATTTCTCTAACCAGTGAATATTCAGAACATGTTTCATAAGACTATATATTGTTTTCAATTCCTTATTGGGTATCAGCTTATTTCCATTGAGCATTTAATCCATTATAGAATGACTCCTTACAGAATTTATGAAGTTCTTTATTTATCTGAAATGAGACCTTTTCTTGAGAAACTTCCAATAAATTTTCCCTCAACGTTCTGTTTTCCTTCTGATCTTGGCATTATTTGTCCTAAGCCAATTTAATTTAATGTCACTAAAATTCATTCTACAACTTACACAGTTCTGTCTCTTATCATAAATTATTTGTCTATATTGTTGGATAATAAGTTCAGTGTCCTTCAAAGTTTCTTGTAATATCCCTCTTTGTATTGAAGCCATGTATTCATTTTGATTTGATGTTGATAATTCTGTAAGATATTGGGAATGTGTTTGTTTTTCCAATACTACATACTATTGTAAGAATGGAAATAGGTAATAGGCAGAAGTAAGAGATTGGTAAAAGGGGCCCAGGAAAGTGGAAAGTAGAACCAAGAATGAACAGGACAAGAAAACTGGAGGAGAGTTCCAGCTAGACAGTTTTCTAAGATTCTCCAAGTGGCAGTGGTTTAACAAGGCTATCAAGTTTAATTCTTTAAGAGCCATTGATTGCATTCAAACCTGATGGATCATAAGAAGTAAAAAGAGGGCACAGGGAATTGTGAAAGGGCCCCCATAAGTTGGCCCTTCAAAAAGGGAAAACTGAATGAAAGATATTTAAATTAAGCAATTATAGCAAATGCACCATAGGAACATTAGCAGTGACAAATGAGAGTCTTACAAGGAAAGATATTCATAGTTAAAAGAAAATAATCATCTCAAATTTGCAGTAAAGAAAATAGAATGCAATTTCCTTAAGGAAGAGAATGGTCTTAAGAACCAGTTTTGTGAATGTAACCTTAAGTACCTTAGCCCCCTGCTGCCTTTGCCAGGGTTCTCCAGGGTTGTTCTCAAAGCCTGCTGTTTCTATGCTCTCTGCCATTGCACCCTGTCTTCATAATTCAGTTTCTTCAAATATTGGGCTTGTGTCTCCTGCTCCCCACTCAGCTTAGCTTAAAAAGAGTCTTAACTTCAAAAATATAGAACCTATTGATGCAAATATACTCTCCCAATTTGTGGAAACTCCATTCCACTTAGTTTTGTGTTCAAGGAGGACTAGGTCATAAAATACCTAAGTTCATACTGAGTAGAATCCCAGGTTCTCAAGTCCAAAGCGCTTTCCTCCTCTTGAGCTCATCATGCTAGCTCGTTAGGGTTTCCCTAAGGTTCTGGCTTACATTACCTTCCTCTTGGAATCCTGGCTCCAAACAGAAACCATGATTCTAATTCCTGAGTCCAATGAGGATCCCCCTGAACACCTGGAACTGAGGACAAAATACATAAAATAGAAACTACATACCTCAACCCATGGGGCCTAAAAAAGGAGAGTGGGGAGAGAGAGATCTACCCTTTCCAGTTCGGTTGATGGGGTTCATACTATGCATAAGCTGCATGTCATCTTTTCCTTCTATAAGCAGTCACAGATTCGAGGATCCCAGAAAGACAAAGATGAAAACAATCTGGATGTTTGAACAGTATACACAGTTAAAATAGTAGGGGAGAAGAAGGATGCCTCCTTGTTAGGTAATTTGGACATGCTAGAAATGCCTACAGAGGTCCTGCTGAAATGAATGCAGAATATTCTTTTCCAAAGGAACTGAAAATCAATCAATGAAAATGAAAAAAATATCGATAGAAATTTGAGTTTTTAATGAATAAATCTTAAAGTATGAGACAAGAAAAGTGGTGAGTTTTGGTGGAGGTTAGCTTACTCTGGAGAATAGTACATTCTTTGAAATAATATTAGAACGAATGACAGAATTAGAATTCAGGTTTAATGAAAGAAGGAAATTTAACTGAATAAAGCAAAAAAGAAAAGAATACCTGAGAACTGTAGAAAATTGCAATGATATGAAGATGGGATAGAAATATAACCCTGAAGGATGATAGAACTTCAATATTGTCTTGCATGTCAAATAATTATGTTAAATGTGTCAACCATCATTGATTAATAAATACAGAATACTTCAACAATTAATTATGGAACATTGGCCAGAAATATTAGGAAAAAATCCAGTTCCTTTGGGAAAGGATTGTGACATGAACCTTGAATGACCTGTAAGAATTAGAGTCACCTGGGTTTCTCCATTTCTTCACTCAATCACAAGTGTGATCTAAATGTGAATGAGGCCCAGCTGTCCTTATTTAAATAATCACTCATTCAAAGGAATGTCAATCAAGTGTAATAGGAAAAATAATGTACTTGGCTGAAGTAAATGAAAGTTTGTCCTATGGATTTTACATAAAATAGCAAGCCAGTTTGGAAACATTCCATTCTTTGGCAGCATAGATCAGAGAGAATTTCTAGTGAGTCTCCTCACAGGGCCCTATATTGATGTGGGTTTGAGGGAGTCTTTACCTCTCTCTCCCTAAAGGAAAAGGAATTTGTGAGGTTCAGAGATTCCAACGACTCAAACCTTCTTGACAATTCAGGAGTGTCCCCAGGACCACAGTGACTACTGACAGCATCATCTTACTCATAATCAAAGACAATGCTGATTTACTGAAGAAAGACCACGTCAGGACTCCCTGGAAAGATCCGTGGAAAGCTACAATTTACCTAAGGAGAAACACCTTGAGGACTCCAGAAAAATGATTTCAGGAGAGATCTGTGAGTTATCCCCTGGTCCATATATGCACTCGGAACTTGTGATTAATTTCTCTTGACCTACACATGTACTTGTGGAGAAAGTATCACAGACTTCTAAGTGTATTTTGGACCACAATGACTATACCACCCTACAAGGCAATTATTTCTGGTTGAAAAACTTCCATTAGCTAATAAGCATAGGGTGGCACTATGATGACAGCAAATAAACTCTTGAACTCCAAAATCCCCTGCCACCTCCTCCTCCTCCTCCAAAAATCCTGAGTGAAGGAAGAGCACTAAGTTCTGGAGACTCAACTTTGCCCCCACTGGAAGTGTGAGTCACAGAGTCTATGCTATAATTAGTTTTGATTCAGTGTATAAAAAGCTTCAAATATCAGAAGATTTTTAAAACTATTCCAAAAGGCTTAAGGAGGCATTCTTAAGCAAGATAATAACCAAATTGATGATTTAGAAATATAATTTGACTGCTATGTAGAGAATAGATTGAGCAAAGAAGAAACTTCAGGTCAGAAAGCCAACTGGGAGATTATTGAGATACTTAAAAGTGTAGTGTTGAGATTTAAAAAATACATACATTATGGTGGAGGCTCTATGCATCTAGGAAGCAAGAAACAGAAGAGATATAGTTAAAATTGATAATTTCTGAAAACTGATTTGATTGGGAATGATGATGAGAGGAGGGAATTATAACTAGGATTTAAAGAACTTCAGTGGCAGGAAACTCGGTGGTTCTTTCAATACAAAAGTGGAAAAAGTTGAGAAGATTTAGGTAAGGACCATATGATTTCTATTTTGGAAATGATGAATATGCTGTTGGAAATCTCTTATGGATGATTGGGAATACTGAATATAGAGAATCATTTAGGATCTATTGCTCCTGAGGATTTAGGAGCCCTTTTTCATTGATGTGTCATAGACTCCTTAGCAGGCCAGTGATACTCATCAATACCATCTCAGAATCATATTTTTTGTTTTGCTTTTTGTAAGGCATTAGGGTTAGGTGACTTGCCTAAGATCAAACAGCTAGGTAATTATCAAGGGTCTGAGACCAGATTTAAACTCACATCCTCCTGTCTCCAGGGCTGGTGCTCTAGCCACTGAGTCACCTAGCTGCTCCAGAATCATATTTTAAGTGCATAAAATACATGTCATTAAAATTATCGAGGTGAAATAAGGTATAAACTTCTGGACCTAGTGTAGAGAAGAGTTGAATTCTAAACCAGACTAAGATACCTGAGTTTTTTCACCTGTAAAAGAAAGATAATAATGGAACTTGATTCCCATGTTTATTATGAGACTCACATGAAATCAAAACAATGTTAACTTTTATTATCAAAGTGACTTATAAGATTTATAATATTAGAGAAATGCTATTTAATTGTTAATATTATATGAATATATGATATATTAATATTGTCTTACACATGAGGAAACTGAGACTGGGAGGTTCAGGGAATTGTCCTGTGTTGTTCACCTGTCAGATGCAATATGAACTTGAACTTGCTAGTGTTTTAAAAATCAGTTCTATTCACATGCCTTATTTATGTGAAAGAAGGCCTCATTTAAAAACCAGTATTTTAAATGAACTATGCCACACATATTTTAGTCACTTCTGGTACAGGAAGATATCTCTGGTCTCGGTTTTACCTAGAGGTGTGTTGTGTAAACTCAAATTCTTATCTTAAAATTTAAACTTTTGTATTTGATTGAATCCAATTCATAAGCTTTAATTGCATGTCTCTGGACTGGGAGCAGAAGAGCAAGAGTCAAAGAAAGTTTCAGACATTTATTAACTGAGTGACTCTGCTGAGGTTCATGTAAGTGCAGTTTTCTAAGGGGGAGCTTACCTGCTACTTATCAGCCTTCCGGGCCTCCGCGAGCCTGTTAATCAGCAACAGTATTGAGTGAAGAGTCAAGGAAGACTGGAAACAATGAGAGTCTATGCAAGCAGTTTTTATTGTGGCCGGTAGCAGCTACAACTTGGAGCCTCTTTTCTCTCTCTCCCCTACTCCTCCTATTATCCCTCTAAGACTATCCCAGCAATTCCTGGAATAGCAGGTCCTGGTAATAACTCAAAACAGGCTGGGGCCCTCAGCACTCCCTAATTCTCAAGGTTCCAAATTTCCCTTCAGTCCCTTGATCCCATGGGAACTTACCCTGTACTTGACCTCAGCTCCATTCATGACTCTGGGCAAGCCCTGGACTCTTCAACCTCAGTTTCCTCATCTGTAAAATGAGAGACATTTGTGCAGTGACTGAGTTTTCTCTCTGATGACAGATCTTGGATGCTTCATTTTTTTATTGTTGGGGAAAGAGTTCTCACACAAAACAAAGATCTAAATGAAATGTTCCTTTAGAAACTGGGTGGGGGGGATTGAATCTTATTTTCTTGTTCTCCCCCCACTTCTGTGCATATCTCTGCTCCCCCTCCACATATCTAAGTCTTTGGGATGCTATGGGGTCATTTCAGGGATTTTCTTTGTAAAGATACTGTAGTGGATTGTCATTTTCTTCTGCATATATCGCTGAATATAGGTGTAAACATGAGTGCATGTATGTTTACAATGATGATATGAATTTGTGTGTGTGTGTGTATATATATATATATATGTATATATATATATATATGCATACATAGTCCCATTTGATTATTCTTTTTGTATTGTATGACTTGTCTACTATTGTTGTCAACATGTGGTAGACAGGGCTAAGAAAAGTCAACTGTCTTCCCTAGGGTCAGGACCTAGAATGGAAGAGGAAGACCTTTAAGGGTCCTCACACCCAACTCTTTGCTATTTTTCCAGAAGTTTCATAACTTTATTTTATGAAGAAAATCTTCCTGTTCATTTATGTGACATTTCCCACATCACACCTTCATTATGTCTGCAGTATTATCACTTTCAAGCTTGGATTCCTGCCTTCTCTGGCTTTTTGAAAATTCCATCTTCTACAAGAAATGTTTGGAGTCTCTTTCAGGTAGTTCTTTCTCTAAGATATTATCTCTGCTTTCTCCTCAGATTTTTTCTTAATGTTTGGGTTGTGTTACTGCCATTAAACTTTGACTTCCATAATGGAAAAAACTGTTTCCCTTTCTTGCAATTCCCTGCCCTTTGAGTGCCAAAGTACAGTAGTTTCTTAATCAATGCTTATTGCCCTGACAAGTCCAGGTTCAGGATGGCATTCACTATTCTTTCCACCTGCCTTACAATGTTTTTTTTTTTGCTTGAGAATAGCTTCTTTGCTTGAGTTAAGGAGAAAAGTCCCAATGGAACCTATATCAGTAAAGAAATCAAAGACCCATAGTCCTACTCTCATTCATTTTACCAGGAAAAAAATAAAAACCCAGACTACGAACAATTGTAGACTTCCATTTATGCATTACTTGATCTCTAGAGATATTTTCTTATTCTTACCAACTTACCTGTGAGCAGCCCATTAGGTACTTCAGAGATAGAAAGACATTTGAAAGACTCTACTCTAGACTTAATAGTAATTATGGGCAAAGAAATTTTTCATCTTAATCTGATTTTCACTTCTTCTAAACAAGAAGACACATTCCGGACCGCTATGCTATAAGACTCTACAATGTTTAGTTGAATATTGAAAACTTATTTGGACAATGTTTTAATGAAAATGAAAACAAGGGTAAGCATTGTCAAAAATATATAGTCACTGCATTTGGCCTTTACCTTTGGCATCCTTAACAATGGGATATTGTGGAGAGAATATTTCTCCATTCATCCTAAATGAATCAAGAGACCATTGCTCAAAATAATCATCATGAACAATTTCTTCTTCACAACTTTCATCACTATCTTGCTTTTATACCACATTTCTGCTTGCTTTTTTGTCATTGAAATTCTTTTTTTCTGATGAAAAATGATCAGTACAAATACTTTTAGTCTGAAGTTACTAAAACAAGTCAAGTCAATTTGTAATTGGTATCCATATTTTATTGTGTTCCTTGTTTAGGTTGAAAATAGTTGTTTTTAAATATGCATTGGGTGAGTCTAGATGGGCAAAAACCGTGGTACAGAATTATAAATAAATGCTGGATTCAATGTCGGGAAGACAGATGGATTTGATTTCTACCCACTGATGCCTGATCGCTGTGTGGTTATTGATAAACTTGTGGACAATCCTGCATATTTAGGCTGAGAAGAGACCTCAGACATGACAGCATGGGATCAGAAGATTTCTGTTCTATTCCTGGTGTTTTTCCTGAAGCTTTTGGATGTGGATTGCTTTTTCAGCCTTCCTGAAGCCTTGCTGGCTCTCAGGGAGGTGACCATCTTCCAGGTGAAGAATTGGCCTATTGTGAAGAACTTGGCAAGAGTCTTACTAATAAAAGAGAAACGCCACTGTGATTGTCACAGGATGATCTATTCTCTTTACCTTTATGGAGATAGACAAGGGAGGCATTCTTGAGGTATCTTAGGGGATAAACTCTTCATGCTCTCGAATCTGCAATATTTCAGTCAGTTTTTGGATGAGCCATGCCACCTCCCCACTTGTAGATCTCAGCATGAATAGAATCAGTACCAGGTGCTTTACCACTTGAAATTAGCTTAATGGTATTCAAAACATGATCTTCAGTTGGAAGAACATCATCAAATCTTAGGTCAGAATGATGGTCTATTTTGTTTTACAATCTTCTGTATCCATCTGAAAATATTATATGATTATCTCTCTGTATATGTATCTATACACGTCATTTAATCTCTTTCATCCTTGTTGCCTCAGCTATAAATTAAGTGTATTCAACTAGTAGATGTGTAAGGAGCCACGTAGCTCTAAATTTCTATAATTTTTTGTTTGTCTCAAATTTGAACTAAGTCATGCAGTTGTTGCCTTATCCTTGACAAATGAGTTCAGTGGAGCATTCCTGTTGATCATGGGTAGAAATGACAACCTAACTCATTGGAGGGATCATGATTTTAAAGAAATGAGGAGCCTTAAACTCTTTTGGCTTGAATATGCATTTCATAGATGATGGAATGTTCCTGGGAAGGATATGACTATACCAAGGCCATACAAGTTAGTAAGTGTGGGTTTTTACCCAAATCCCATAGTTTTTCCATTCCACAGCATTCTTATTATCTCCACATGTAAATTTCTATTTCTCAGACATTTGAGCTAAACAACAGCTTGGATCTATAATAATAACTAGCATTGTATAGCTCCTAAAAGTTTGCAAATTACTTTACGAATATCATCTTATTTTTTATATTTAAAAGAACACTAGGGGGTTGATGCTATGATAACCATTTTACAAATTAGGAAATTACTCAAGGTCACAGAGCAAATTCCTATCTGAGATTATTTGAACTTTGGCCTTCCTGACTCAAAGTTTGCTACTCTATCTACTGTGACACCTAGTTTAGATAAGGGTAAGACTATAGAATGATGATGATGATGATGATGATGTAACAATAATGATAATTTGTTTTTTTAAACTTTACAAAATATTTTCTATTTTATTTCATCTTCACAAATGTGGTTACTGCTTTTATCTCCATTTTATTTATACATATGGGAACTGAGACTGCTAAAGTTTGCATGATATGCACAGAATCACATGACTAATAAGATTATGAAACAGCTTGAACTCAGGGTTTCCTCCAACTTCTGCACATTGCCATCTCTAAGCATCATTATACTCATTGTACTGCCCTACCTTTCCAAATATGATATGAAATGAACTGTGTCCAGTATTTTAATCTGCAATTCATTCTTCTCCATGGATTCGGAGAAATTTCCTGTTTCTACATGTGCAACCACTCATACAAAGCATAAAGAAAAGGACTATGAGATCAAGGAAGTAAAGCAGTTGTAATAAAGTCTCTTCTCTCCTAGTCTTGAAATTACATTATAAATTCCTCAGGCTTTTTTACTTATCTGTTTCTCTACCCATTTGTCAATTCAACCATCTAACCATCTATTCATTTGTTCATTCATTGCTTTGTTTATTTATGTATTGACTGGCTTAGCCATATAGAGCATAGTACCCACCCAAGAAAGCACACAAATGGATCTAGCAGGGCTGCCAAAAATTAAAAGATGCTATAACGATTCATTTATTTTTTACTTGGATTTTTTTCATTTAATTAAAACAACATTATTATAATAGAGTTGACTTTACTTAGCAAAGCATACTCAAGCAAAGCCCAAGAAACATTTTATCTAAGGTTCACTTACAGAATATAGTTCAAATCTTGGAATGTATTCTAAATTTTTACTCTGTGTCCTACTGAAAATGGCAGGTTAACGATCAGAGGTTCAGCCTTCCTCACCATACATCCACCCACACATTCTCATATCATAATGAATGGGATTTACTCACATAATACCTTCTTCACTAACATAGACCACAGAAAATATCCATATATTCCCTTTAACACCTAGATAGTCATGGCTTCTCTCTGTTCAAAAGGGGGAGTGACGGAAGCTGTTAATTTGAATTTCTTCCATGCAAGGCATATTAAAAGAGTTCTAACCCATTAGAAACCAATCACATTTCATTTTCTTTTTTCTTTTCCCTCCTTTTGATCCATACATATCCTGGTAGCTGAGGTGTATATATTTTTAAATTTTTATTTAAGGCAATGGTGTTAAGTGATTTGCCTAAGGTCAGCTAGGTAATTATTAAGTGTCTGAGGTTGGATTTGAACTCTGGTCTTCCTGACTCCAGGGCCAATGCTCTATCCACTGTACCACCTAGCTGCCCCAACTGAGATGTATGCTAATCATTCTTCACAGATAAATTAATGTAGTATTTCTGCTTCATCGGGACATTTATCAAAATGATACTGGAGCACTGGCATTTTGTATTTCACACCCAAGGTGGGGTTGGGGGAGTGTAGGGATGAGTGGATGGCATTCATTCAAATAAATTAACAGTAATTTTCTATTTGCAATAGCAGACACAAATAATTAAAGTATTTGTAACTGTTTTTTAAAATTCATTATTACAAAGTGAGATGCATTAGATTTTTGTTTTCTAAAGCATAGAATTGAAAACAATTTTTGCATGTTTAAAATGCCAGTTTTTTTCTGGTATAATTTAATATGCATGTTGAGCACTAACTTCCAACTCCTATATGTGTAGGAAGAGTTTCAATTTAAACCCTGCATTTTTCCTCTCCTCTCCCACCATGTGTTATTCATTTATTAAGTCAACTTATAGATTCTTGTTTGGTGTAAGAGACCCAGGGAGATAGGCAGGGATGGGAAAATTCATATTTTTCCCCTTTTGAACTTCATGAAGAACTCCCTCCCTAAGCCAGTTTAAGAAGAAGTAGATCACAAATCTAGATGTCACCTTGGCCAAACCCCTCATTTTAAATAGAAGTAAGCTAAGGCACCAGACAAATGAATGACTTGAGCAAAGCAGAAGAGGCAAAAATGTGAACTGAGCCCCATTTTGATTCCTATGTTTTCCCCAGCTAACAAGTATACACTTAGTACTTTGCCATTGTTCTTTGTCTTTCTGACCTGGATATTCTTTACAACTCTGGGAGGGAGATGAATTCAAGGAACTTCCTAAGTTTTCCATTTATAACATTTTGTGATTTTCAGTATTAATCTTAAGGCAATCTTTAATTTAGATGAAAGAAAAATTTTGGATATTGATGTAAAGCCAATCCCAAAGCATTTTGGTTTGGGACTATCTACACTATGATAAATCATACCCATCATTTTTAAAACTTTCTGAAGGTTTTCTTTTATGCTTTTTTTAAATTTAGTTTTTTTCATCTACTTTTACATGCATATTTCCAATTTACAAAATTTCCCTCCACCTTCCCTTCCCATCCTGCTCCCCTCCGCAGGGAACAGTCAGATTAGCATTTTATAAACATATTTTGTTAAACACATTTACAACTTAGAAATTTTTGGCATGAGGAATTAGGATTAAGGGAAAAAGCCACATAAAAGATAATTTGTATAATGTATTCATCAGATTTGGAAGGGTTATTTTTTTCTGTTTGTTTTGTTTTTCTTCCTCTAGTTGGGGCTAATATAGTATATAGCTAGTCAAATAGTTGTCCTTTCTCTCTGGACTGTTGAGAGGAGTTGCTTCCATCAAGGTTGTTCATCCCGTAATGGTGTTGATGTGTACATTGTGCTCTTGGCTCTATTCCTTTCACTCAGTATCTGATTACATAATTCACTCCAGGCTTTTCGAGAGTCTGACCATTTATGGTTTCTTATAGAACAATAATATTCCATAGTATTCATTGCTTTGTTTATTTATGTATTGACTGGCTTAGCCATATAGAGCATAGTACCCACCCAAGAAAGCACAGAAATGGATCTAGCAGGGCTGCCAAAATTAAAAGATGCTATAACGATTCATTTATTTTTTACTTGGACTTTTTTTCATTTAATTAAAACAACATTATTATAATAGAGTTGACTTTACTTAGATAAAATGCTTCCTGGGCTTTGCTTGAGTATGCTTTGATAAGTTTCACTTACAGAATAGAGTTCAATTGACGGATATCCCCTCAGTTTCCAATCCTTTGCCACTATCAAAAGAGCTCCTGTGAATATTTTGGTTGTAGGACTTTTCCCATTTTTTACAATTTCTTCTGGATATAGTCCTAGAATTGGAACTGCTGAGTCAAAGGGATATTGCTCTTTGGGCATAGTTCCATGTTGCTCTTCAGAAAGGTTAGATCCATTCCCTACTCCACCAAACAGTCAATTTCCCAATCCTCCCACAACCTCTCCAACATTGCTCATCTTCCCTTTTTCTCATCTGGTCCAATCTAATAGATGTGAGATGATACCTCATTGTTATTTTAATTTGCATTTCTTCAATCAATAGTAATTTGCAGCATTTTTATATGGTCACATATAATTATAATTCTTCATTTGAAAACTCCCTGTTTATATCCTTTGCCCATTTATCAATTTTGATCTTGTAAATTTGATGCAATTCTTTCTATATTTTAGAAATGAGAACTACTGGTTGTGAATATTGTTTACCAGTTTTCTGCCTCTTTTTCTAATTTTGGCAGCATTGATTTTATTAGTGCAAAACCTTTTATTTTAATATATTTAAAATAATTCATTTTGCAGTTGTTAATGTGCTCTAATTCTTGTGTGGTCATTACTTTATCTCTTTTCCATAGATCAGATAGAGTATTTTGTCTATTAATTTTTCTATGGTATCACTCTTTATGTCTAAATTCTGTACCCATTTTGAATTCATTTGGTATAGGATGTGAGATGTATATCTATGCCTTGTTTTTGCTATACTATTTTCCAGTTTTCTTAAAAATTTTTGTCAAATAGCGTTGCTACAGATGAATTTTGTTACTTTTTTCTAGCTCTGTAAAGTACTTATTTGGTAGGTTTATTCGTATGTATGGCAGTGAATAAGTAATTTAATTAGGGCAGAATTGTCATTTTTATTATATTAGCTCGACTTGCCCATGAACATTTGACAATTTTCCAATTATTTAGATCTGACTTTATTTGGGTGATGCAAGCTTTATAGTTGTGTTCATACAGTTTCTAGATTTGTCTTGGGAGGTAGATTCCTAAGTATTTAATGTTGTCTACAGTTATTTTAAATGGAATTTCTCTCTCTATCTCTTGTTCTTGGGCTTTGTTGTTCATATAAAAATGCTGATCATTCATGTGGGTTTATTTTATTTTCTGCTACTTTACTGAATTTGTTGTTTCAAGAAGGATTTTAGATGATTTTCTCAGGTTCTCTGTGTACCATCCTATTATCTGCAAAGAGTGACAATTTTGCTTCCTCCTTGCCAATTCTGATTCCTCCAATTCTTTTTGCTTCTATTATTGCTATTGCCAGCATTTCAAGTGCTATATTGAATAGTCTTGGTGATAATGGGCATCCTTGTTTCACCCCTGAATTTATTGGAAATTCCCTGAGTTTATTCCCATTAAATATAATATTTGTTGATAGTTTTAGTTACTATTTATTATTTTATGTTATTTTATTTTATTTTTAACATTTTAACATTTTATTAGCTTTCCAATTATATACAATAGTAATATGTACCCATCATTTTTGCAATGCTCTGAATTCTATAATTTTCCTCACTCCTCCCTTCCACCTGCCCCCAGAAGGCTGTCTGACAGTCTCTACATTGTTTCTATGCCATACATTTATGTAAATTGAATGTTATAAGAGTAAACATAAGAATGAACATAGCCCCCCTCACCCCAAGAAGATGTGAAACATCAATAATAGAGAGAGAAAAAAATAATTGTACTTCAGTCTGTGTTCAGATTTCAATAGCTGTCTCTGGGTGAGTTGCTTTCTTTATTATAAGTCCACCAGAGAAGTTGCTTCAATATTTTTCCTTCAGTTGCTATTACTAGCTGTACCTCCACTCCATTTCTCCCCACTCTCATTTATTCTGTTCTCTCTCTCCTTTCATCCTGGCCCTGTCCAAAAGTGTGTTGAATCTCAGTACCCTCTCCCTTGATATTCCCTCTCTTATATCACCTATTCCCCCCGTCCCTTCCCCCATTCCCCCTCATCCTGTCCCTTTCCTTCCATTCTTCTCCAGGGCAACATAGATTTCCTCACTCTATTAAATTTGTATGTCATTTCCTCCCTGAGCCATTTCCCATGAGAATGAAAGCTTACTCATTCCCCCTTGCCTTCCCCTGTCCAGTCCATTGAAAATATCTTTTTCTTCATGCTTAGGTGAAATCTCTCAACTTCTTCTTCATCTCCTTTTCTTTCCTCCCAGTACTTTCCCCATTGCCCCTTGACTCCATTATATTCTGCTCCTTCCTATTTCCTGTCTATTTATGTTCCTTCTAACAGCTCTTATAAATGAGAAAATTCATATGAGTTATCAATATCATCTTCCCATGCAGGAATATAAACAGTTCAACATCATCAAGTTCCTCATAGTTAGTCCCTCTCTTCCACTCCCTCTATGGTTCACCAGAGTCCTGTACTTGGAGATCAAACTTTTGTTCAGCTCTGGTCAGCTCAATAGGAAAGTTTGAAAGTCCCTTGTTTCATTGAAAGTCCATCCTTTCCCCTGAAAGAGTGTGTTCAGTTTTGCTGAGTACTTGATTCTCGGTAGTAAGCCAAGATATTTTGCCTTCTGGAATATCATATTCCAAGTCCTATGAGCCCTTAAGGTAGATGATGCCAGATCCTTTGCAATCCTTACTATAGAACCTTGGTAGTTGAATTGTTTGTTTCTGGCAGCTTTTAGAATTTTCTTTTTGATTTGGGAGTTTGAGAATTTGGCTATAATATTCCTGGAAGTTTTTCTTTTGGGATCCATTTCAGGGGCTGACCAGTGAATTGTCACGATTTCTATTTTACCTTCAGCTTCTAGGATCTCAGGGAAATTTTGCTGTATTTTTTTTTTTTTTTGCAAAATGAAATCTAGGCTTTTTTCCTGGTCTTGGCTTTCTGATAGCCCAATAATTTTTAAATTATTTCTTCTGGATCTGTTTTCAAGGTTGGTTGTTTTTCCAATGAGATATTTCACATTTTCTTCTAATTTTTGGCTTTTTTGGCAGTTTTATTTCTTCCTTTTTTCTTGCAAAGTCATCAGCTTTCTTTAGTTCCATTCTGCATTTGAAGGAGTTATTTTCTTCTGGGAGCTTATTAAATCTTCTTTCCCAGCTGGTCAATTCTTCTTTTTAAGGCATTCTTCTTCTCATTTGCCTTTTGTTTGCTTTTTCCATTAGGCCTAAACTGATTTTTGACACATTATTTTCGTCATTTTTTTTTTTTTTTTGGATATCTGTCACCAAGCTTTTGACTTGGTTTTTGTGATTTTTTTTGCACCACTCCCATTTCTCCTCCCAGTTTTTCCTCCTCCTCCCTTAATTGCTTTTCAAAGTCTTTTTTGAGCTCATCCATAGTCTGAGCCCATTTTCTATTTCTCTTGGAGGTTTTGGATATGAAAGCTTCGATTTTGTCATCATCTGAGTATGTGTTTTGACTTTCCCTGGGACTGAAGTAATGCTCTATGGTCGGATTCTTCTTTTTCTGATGTTTACTCATTTCTGCAGCGCAAGATTAATTTACAGCGCTTCCAAGGTTTGGGGTTTTTTGGGGGGAGGGGGGGGCACACCACTGGGAACTTTATTCCTCCAAGGTGTTATGCTCTCTAGCCTGTGTTTGATATGTAGATGACCACAACAATGCCCTCTGCCCTGGGGCCATAAGGAGAGATGCAGCTTGGTTATTTAGTATGGAAGCCCAAACTGCAATATGTGAGTGTAGACAAACAGTAGGGTCCAGGGAGAGCAGAGAAATCTCTGCAGACTTCCCTTACCATCTCTGGGCTGCAGGCTGCTTTCTCCAGATTCTCTCTGCAGATTCTGTGGCCATGCTCCTCACTGCACACTCACCCAGGTGTAGCAGAGTTCTCTCACCACCCCTTCAAGCTGTTGCCAGTGATCTCTGTGCGGGGCTGCCCCACGGGTTTTTTCTCCAATCCCTGGTCCTCGTGAAACACACTTTTCACGTGTAAATTCTAAGTTATCTTGGACTGGAAAAAGGTATCACTCAGTCCTTTATGGGTTCTGCCCCTCTAAATTTTGGCTAGAGCCATCCTTTGTTTTGGGGGGTTTGAGGGCTCAGAGTTCTCAGGAAATGCTGCCTTCACACTGCCATCTTGGCTCCAACTCTATTATTTTAAGGAAAATTCCATTTATTCCTAAACTTTCTAATGTTTTTAATAGGAATGGCTGTTGTATTTCATCAAAGCCTTTTTTGGCATCTATTGAGACAATCATACAATTTCTGTTGGTTTTACTGTTGATATATTTGATTATGTTGAATGTTTCCCGAATGTGGAAATTCTGCCTGCCTGGATAAATTCGACCTGATTATGGTGTAACTTGCTGTAGTCTCATAGCTAAAATTTTATCTAAGATTTTTGTATCAATATTCATTAGGATGATTGGTCTATAACTTTGTCTTGTTTTTGTTCGTCCTGGTTTAGTATCAGCATCTTGTTGGTGTCATAAAAAGACTTTGGCAGAACTCCATCTTCACTTTGGTGTGTCATCTTCACTTCTTTCTTTGGTGTGTCGTCTTCACTTCTTTGTTGTGTCATTTTTTTTGTGGACAAAACGGTGATTTAGTAAGATCTGGAAGAAGGTGATTGGAATGATGCAGAAAAACCAATTTCAATATTTGCCCCACACTGTTTATTTTTTGTTTATATTTTTGAGTTGGGGTTTTAGAAGAATATTGACATAGGATGGTGAAAAGCTAAAGATTCACTGGAGGAGGAAAACTGAAAAAATCATGGCAGTCCAGGAGGATATACCATTTAATGGTTAGGTGAAAGAACTTTAGACATTGAATCTAGAGAGAAGAAGCCAGGAGAATATGGAACAATAATTTTTTTTTTTGTGGTTAAATATGGTGTCATATGGGAGAGGGGTTGACAGTGTTTGAACCCAGTGGACAAAAAAGGAAACAGTACTAAATGAGCTAGCTGGAAAGACTAAAATATTATGAATTAAATAAAAAAAACAAACTCAGCAACTCTTCCTTTTCTTTAGGAGGAGGGGCTGCCTCAGCATCAATAGTTGATTCCACCTCCCTAGAAATCTTTAAGTTCAGGTGAGACAACCACTTGTTTTTATGGTAGAACTGGGTTCTCAGTTATTGGTTGGGCTAAAGGAACCCCGAGGGCTCTTTGAATTGTAACATTCTATGAGAGTTTGGTATCTGAAATCACCCAACTTTCTCAAACAACAGGATGGGCCTGTTAAAACCTTTTACACTAATCCAAAGGGGACATATGGTCTTTGAATTCTATATAACATATCAGAAACTTTAGAAATTTCTGAATTTTTATTCTCCCTTTGCCTTAATCTCTGCTCCTCTTCTTAATTTCAAAGGCAAATACAATGAAAGTTGGATTCTGAACTTTCCCCCTTCAGTACAATGGCATTGCCACCAATGCACCATTATGGATCATCATCATTGAGCTGAGAGTTGTGCTGAGGCCCAAAAGTGAGTGTTGGAAAGGCAGAAATGATATTAATATGCTTTGGGAGAAAAGGTTGGAGATGGGTCAGCATTAGATGGAAGGCAGAAGGAGAGAGATAGGGAATGCAGTAGAATGCGGTGAATGAGCTCCACTGGGTGTGTTAGAATGAAAGTGTCAAACTGAAGCTTGTGAGAGGGAACAGAGGAGAAACAAGGAGACATGATGAAAACTGAAGGACCAAGGAATAACACCTCCAATGAACTGCTGTTAGTGTAGCCACTGGCTACTTGTGTTCAGTTCTGCTTATGAGGAATAATTATTCAGACTCAGGAAAGCATGGGTAGAAATAAAACAAAAATTTATTTAAAAGGAAAACATAGGAAGAGCTATGGAGAGAGAGAATTGTAGAGAATTTAAAGGACAGCCAAGCTATCCTTATCTGGGCCATGGTCAGAAAATACTATGGCCTTGAGTCAGGGTCCAACCCCGGTTTTTATGCCTTGCCTCTCATCTAGAGGGCAAAAGGCAAATTCCCTTTCCCTATATTGGACCTGAAATTAGGTAGAGGATAAAGCCTAAGGAGATCAGGATGCAAATCAAGAAAGGAGAGGGTCTCCCCACAAGCAGCTTTTAAGATTACAGTTGTTTCTGATGCAATCATCTCTTATTCTAGTCAGTTTACATCTCAAAAGTCAATTTATGTCTCCACACAAATTCGTTCTGTTACATACACAAAATCTCTTATCTGAAGGGGAGGCTTACTCTTTGAACTCTATATAACATATCAGAGGCTTTAGAAACTTTTCAGTGTTTATTCTCCCTTTACCTTAATCTCTGCTCCTCTTCCTTATTTTAAAGGTACAAACAGTGAAAAATGGATTCTGAGCTTTCCCCATTCATTACAGTGCCATTTCCAACAATCCACCATTATGAGTCATCATTATTGAGCTGGGAGTTGTGCTGAGGCCCTAAGGTGAGTTTTGGAAAAGCAGAAATGAGATTATTATGCTTTGTCTGGGATTAAAAGGTGGAGATAGGTCAGCATTAGAAGGAAGGCAGAAAGGGAGAAATAAGGAATACATTAGAATGAGGTGAAGGCGCTCCACTGGGTATATTAGAAAGAAAATGTCAAATTGAAGCATGTGATGGGGAAC
The DNA here is from genome assembly GCF_037893015.1 of Macrotis lagotis. Taxonomy (NCBI): domain Eukaryota; kingdom Metazoa; phylum Chordata; class Mammalia; order Peramelemorphia; family Peramelidae; genus Macrotis; species Macrotis lagotis. The sequence continues at coordinate 26,426 of NW_027422271.1, read as the reverse complement.
AGTGGGACAGAAGAAACTGGAGACATGATGACAACTTAAGGACCAAGGAATCACCCATCCAATGAAGTGCTGTTAGGAGAATTTTACTTTCTTTTTTAATATAAATATTTTATTCTTTTCCAATTATATATACAATGGAAGTTTCTACCTATCATTTTTTGTGAAGTTTTAAATTTTCAAATTTTCCCCCAATCTTCCTTCCCTCCCTCCATGCCCCACAGAAGGCAGTCTGAAAATCTTAACATTGTTTCCATGCTATACATTGGTCAAAATTGAATATGTTAAGAGAAAAATCTTAAGAGGCTTTTATTTTCAAAGCTCAATACTGGAGAAGACTAATGTTTATAACCCAAGACTGTATGAATTTTCAGTGGACCCTCTTTCTTCCAATTACATTTCTCAACCTATTATCTTCAGGCACAATCTGTGGACTGTTGTAGCCTAACTTTTTCTAATGTTATAAGTTACATCAGCTCCTTTGCTACACTCCTGTTTTAGGGATTCACTACATGTATTTATACATCTCTTGATTGTTTTCATGTTTGATCCCTTGTTTTCCCAATTATATGCAGAGATAATTTCCAACATCTTTTCTATAGTAAATTTATTTTTCCAATAACATACAAGGATAATATTTAATATTCTTTTTTTTAGGATTCCCATGAATGTTTCATTGTGAAGGAAAAATCAGATCAGGGAAAATAAAACCATGAGAGAAAAAATCATAAAATATAAAACAATATTTAAAATATGAAAATAGCATGTTTTGCTCTGCATTCTTTGCATGTGAATGGTATTTTCCATCACCAGTCTTTTAGAATTGATTTGATCCCTGTATTCCAGAGAAGAACTAAATTTATCATAGTTTGTCATTATAAAATCCTGCTATTGCTGTATAGAATCTAGTTCTGGTAAGGCTCACTTCATTCAGCCTCAGTTCTGCATGAGGGTCCTTTGCTGACAGTCATTCCTACTTTGTATGTGCTATTTTTACCTTCAAATATTCCCTGAGATGAAGAATGAATCTTTACCTGAAGACATGGAGCTCAGTTTGTGACCAGGTATTCAGACCTTGACACTTATGTGGAGTAAGAAGTTTTACAAAGCACAGCTTGATAGAAGAGGGTAATAAAGCAGGAAATTTTAAGTGCAAGGAATAACTTGAGGGAAAACATCGAACAATTCTCTATCCATATGATTAGATTGTGCTTGCAGGAGCCAAGGCCAGATGTAAAGAGGGAAGAGATGATATACATATATACATACATACATATACATATATATACATATACATACATATACATACATATGTATATATATATACATATATATATATATATATATATATATATATATGTGTGTGTGTGTGTGTGAGAAATAATACTAGGGTAAGTAAGTGAAGAGGCATGTACTATATGTACTATATAGACTGGTTTGAGAACTTTGAGTTGTGGGGATGTGAAATCTTTAGGAAAAGAATAACACTTTCTAATAACAACCACTGGGTTGTTCTGTCCCAAAGAGTACCCAATTACCATATCAGATGATCAACCCAATTCCTTCTGAGTGGGATAAAGTTTTGAGATAATTTCAGTAAAATATTAGAGATTGAATTTGGTTAACTATGTGCCCCTCCTCCTTTGACAAAGCAAAGTTCTGGGATACTGTTGAAGAGTCACCTGACTTCATCTTATCTGTGGCTGTCTGGAGAATCATTCAATTCCTGGGACCAAAGAGACAATATGGTTTTGGTTTGAATTTTATGCTCTTTTCCCTACATTAGTTTGCCAGTCTAGATTGCAAGAATGCATTCCTCATTAAAGAGGGTGGGTCGTTGGGGGGGTGTGAATCGAGTTAGGATAAATGTGATTCTTGAGCCTTTTACTTTTGCCTCAATCTCTCTAATTGATTGTGGTCCATTTCTCAAGAAAGGATTAAAGCCTTTTCTTCATACCTTGAGAGATCTTCGAAATTCATTTAAGTTGAATTTGTCCCACATACTCCCTTACTTCCTAGCTAACTTCCTTTTGTTCTTCCTTCTTTCAGTTTTTTCTCTTTTCTTTTTCTTCCCCTTCTCTTCTCTCCTTTCCCTACTTCTCCCCTCCCTTCCTGAGGTAGAAGGGAAACTGGTCTCTCAGAAGAGCCTTAACTCCCTTTAATCAAATTCTCTTGCATGTCATGGAATTCCTTTCTCTACGTTCTGTCTGTCTTTCTAGTCTCTTTCTGTCATTCCACACTCCACAGTTATATACCAAGGGTGGAATAAATCTCACAGAATCTGAGCATTGGCATGGGATTGTAGAAGGTCTGTATGGTTTGGGAAGGGCTCTCCTGAGGTGGTAACAAAGCTAAGAAGATGATGTCATTGGAATGCTGGCATATTAATGTAAAATCAGCTCCTTGGTCCCGGATTCCTCTATTACAGATAGCTCCTGCAATGTCAGTGACTCGCTCATACATAATGTCTATATTGTGTTATATTAAAGGATATTTTGTATGTAATGTTCATGCTAGCAATTACTATACTAATAACTAGTTTTGGGATTGGTCCTACTCTGCGCCAGTCACTGGTCTCAGAACCTTACAGATATCTCTTTTGATCCTTCTCCCTGGGAGATGTGTGCTTCTATGACTCCTATTTTACAACTGCGGAAGCTGCTGATGTTGTGGCAGTTCAGTGATTTGTCTAAGAAAATCACATAGTAAGTCCATGCCTAAAGTTGTATTTGAACGCTTGTCTTCCTGACTCCAACTGTTTCCTTTTCCTCTGTGTGAGGAATGACTAGTTATACAAAATTTGTTTTTTTTTCCCATTTTAGGATTGTGATGAATAAAGCTGAATTTTTAGCAAAAATAAATTGGAAGTTTTCCAAAGAGTACTTGAAGGAGTCAAATAATGAAACTTTATTTGAAATTTATACATACCTTTCCATGACAAAAATAATTTCATTGAAAACATGCATATATCATATGTACACATAGAAATGCTGCCATGTTTAAATTCTTGTCTGTCTATTTGTGCATGCACATTATATATGCACGAGGATATACTATGGGGAATATACATATGCACACACCTATTCATATGCATGTACATTCACACAGAATCCTTCTGGGTTCAAGGTCTTCTCCACAGAATTGTGTCTCCAAGTAAATATAGCAAGGCTTTCAGAGTTTCATTACAGCATCCTTCCAGTGACCTCGCAGCTCAATGCATTTCATGGAAACAACATAAACCCTAATAGACTTCCTTAAGTGGGGGATGGGGAGAGGGAAGTGAAATTGGGGTAAACCTGTAAAATTCAAAAATAAAAAAAATATATTTTGAATATTAAAAAAGAAATAAGATCCATCCATATAATTAAAAGAAAGAAATCAGGAGGGATGGGATTTCAGAGAAGCTTGGAAAAACTTGCATAAACTGATATTGAGTGAGATGAGTAGAAACAGAAGAACATTGGATACCCCAGCAGCAAAACTGGGGTGGTGATTAACCTTAATGAACTCACTCATTCCATCAGTGCAATAATCAGGGACAACTGTATGATATCTGGAACAAAGAATACCATCTGTATCCAGAGAAAGAACTCTGGAGTTTAAACAAAGACCAAAGACTATTACTTTCAATTTTTTTAAAGTTGTCTAATGTACTACATTATTTTGCTACCTCTAATATTTTATTTTTTCCGCAAGGCTGTGATTTTTCTCTCAACACATTCAATTTTGATCAATGCGTAGCATGGAAACAATGGAAGGGTTATCTGATTGCCTTCTGTGGCTAGGGGTAAGGGGGAGGGAAGGGAGAGTGGTGCAAATGTCCAAAATTCAAAATCTTACCAAAAATGATAGGTAGAAATTACTATTTTATGTAATTGGAAAGCAAAATATTGACATATATAATAAAAATATAATAAAATATATAATAAAAAAGAGGAGATCCGGGTTTCCCTTCTTCACTACTGTAGCAGCCCCCTCTCCAACCGAAAGAGAGAGAAAGAGAGAGAGAGAGAGAGCCAGACTACTGTAGAGAGAGATGCTGGCAGTATTGTTCTGTGAATAAGCTGTCTAGTTGAGAAACAACTGAGGGTCTTATTTCCAACTGTGGATATTGATCCAAATGTTGAGTCTGAGGAACCTGGGGTCATTTTTTCACCTGTGACTGCTTATCTTAGTGATGTAATGCCAGGTAGGCACACATGACCTAGGGCTCTCTTCAAGCTTTTACAAACCTTACACAACTGATGTGTATGTGCAACACTATAAACTAGGAAAAGAGATAACATCCACGTTTGGGATCCAGAGTCTGGATGAAGAAAGTTTCAATAAAGTCCCCAAGGATGACAGTTCATGAACAGGATGCTGTGCCTGATAGCCATCAGCAGCTTCTCCTCAGCATGAGAAATTCCAGGAGCATCAGAGTTCCAAGAGGATCAGGAAGTATAAGTATATGAGGAACTGAGGAAGTGAGAGAATGCAACTGAGTTGGACTAGCCCATTCAGGCCCATGCCAGAGAGATAAGGTCTTCTTCCTTGTCCCCTTTCTCTATAATAAGAGTGCTCAGGACTGTATTATTAGACTGTGGTTCAAATTTCTATGTCTTGAATATGAAAGGAGTGGAGCCTCTAAAAAAAATGGGACCCTCTTTGATGTGTGAGGAAATCATGAATTCTTACTATTGAGTGAGCATCTCATATAGTCTAGGATCCACAAACTGGGGATCTGTCCTTATTCCCCATTCACAAATCATGGAATATCTCTAACTCCACCAAGGGATCATGGAATACTATGTTCCGATATACCTATGGAAGTGGGAATTTCCCCTCTTTCTCCTTTTGGAGAACCCAATAACCTTTCCTATCAAAGTAAAATTTTTGGCGGATAGTAATGGGGATTGTTTGTTCCCTGGGTCATTTGCCCGGGCATTCTTTTGCCTTTCTAAATACAGTGTACCAAAAAATTGATGGTACGATGAGACATTCCCCTCTCCATACTCATATTGTTTCTCTTTGTAGAAAGAGAATAGAATTAGGAGGAAGAAGAACAGAAAGATAATTTATGTTTGCTCAGAAAAATATCCTGTCCATTAAAGTTATACGTAAGGCTAATGGACTGCTTTCTGACAAGATAAGTCATCCATCCTCTTGGGAATTCTTTAAACAAGGTTTGACCCTCCACTTGTAGAGTATGGGTTAGAGGAAATCTTTTTGTTAGATTCGGGTTGGACTAGAGGACCACTGATCTATATTTTCACTCTCCGAGTCTATGATTCTGTTACTCTATCTTAATCTAAGTAGTCCTGCACTACTCTAAGAGAGAGGTTGGGGCTCTCAAAAACTCTAGTTCTCTTTGAAACAGTTTCTGTGATGGGAGTCTCATTGGTATCTCCTCAGAAGAAGGAAATATTTTACATCAGAGCTTTTTTTAAAATTTCCTTTATTGTAATTTCATACAAAAGATAGTTTTCAACATTCATCTTTTAATAAACTGTTGATTTCCATTTTTTTCCTCTCCTCTTTTCCTCCCACTATTGCATTCCTGGGCAGAGCTCAATTTTGCATAAGTGATCATCACTCGGTGTTATTTCTGAGGCTCACTTCAGCGAGCATCAGTTCTGCATCAGGGTTTTTTGTTCTCAATCATTCATAATTTTTATTTGCTATTTCTTTCAGATTCAAAGGTTCATTGGGATGAAGAACCCCTGAAGACCTGGAGGTTAATGTCAGACCAGGTAAGCAGCACTTTGAGTCATAAAGGGAGTAGGAAGTTATGTGGCCCAATCTCACTCTGAGAGAAAACATCAAGCAGTTCTCTTTCCCCACTGAGCCTTGTAGGAGCCAAGGGCAGATGCAAAATGAGAGAAGGAAAAATGCATAAATAAGTTTCTGAGCAAAGACCAGGGGAAATTTTAAGTTGAAATTCCTCCATTGTGCAGACTGGTTCAGAAAACATCCTGTACAGATGTGGTATCTATGGGGGGAAATGCCATCACAATGGCTAGAATTTTTATTATACTTGAAAATTTTCAAAATTCTTTTGAAAAAGAAAAAGCACTGTAGTAGTTTGATCTATCCCAATGGGGATTTCAATTGCCATTTCACATGGACAGTACAATTCCTTCCTTACTAGCTTCCTTCCTTTTTCTCCTCCTCTCATTTTCTTTCTCAGTCCTTTTCCTTTCTCCTCTCCTCTCCTCTGCTCACCTCAGGAGGAAGGGAGGCTAGTCTTTGCACAGTCTTTACTCCTTTAAATTCAATTCATTTGAAGGTCATAGAACAAACCTCTTCCTTATTCATCTCTTTTTCTTTCTAGTCTTTGAAAATTGTATATTTATATAGTATGATTGGAATTATCTCACAGAATCTGATATTGTCTTGGGATTGTGGAAAGTCTTTACGGTTTGGGCAGAGCTCTCCTGAGGCGGTAACCTGGCTAACAAGAAGTCCTAGTCACTGGATTTCCTGGAGATTAAGGGAAAATTGACTCCTTGGTCCTGAGTTCTCAGATGACAGGGAACTCTTGGAGTGTCAGTGATTTCCTCATACTCATGTTTGTCTGGGGTGGCATAAAAGGCCATTAGGCAGATAATGATGGCACTTGCAACAACAAGAGGAATGACTAGATTTGGTTTGTGCCAGCCATTGATTGAAGAGCTTTACAGATATCTCATTTGATCTATATCCCAGGAAGATGTGTGCCACTATGACGCCCATTTAACACTTGGAGAAACTGTGACAAAGGGCAGTGAAATGACTGGCATAGGGAAATCACATAGCCAGTCCCTGACTAGAACTGGATTTGAGCTCATGTCTTGCTGACTCTCAACTAAATGCTCTATCCAGTGAGCCATCTATGTGCCTTTTCTCTGAGCATGTGCATCGGCCTAAAAATGACTAACTACATAAAATTTGTTTTCTTAATATTTGTGATGATGAATGGATTTGTACCCCACCAAAATTGAAAGTTTTTCTGCTTATTCACATCCATCCTACTTTGACCTCTATTGTTTCTTCCCCTTTTCTATTATTAAGTTGAGTTTTTAGAAGAATATTTATAGAGGATGCTAATATTAATGTTTGCCCTTCACTTTGAATAAGGCCATGGGAACAGGCTGGTGATGTCATTAGGATGCAAGTGACTTGGATCTGAGAGAAGGAGTTCTGGTGCTAAGTCACCAGCCTCCTTTCTCCTACAAAATCATCTTAGGCCAAATATGAATTAGGAAAACTGGAGATGTCAATGGATGAGGGGCTGAGGCAATCAGTGTTAAGTAACTTGTCCAAGGTCACACATCTAATAAATGGTTTAGGTTGGATTTGAACTCCCATCCTCCTTGTTCCAAGACCAGTTCTTTCCTCAATGTAACATAGAGGATAGTGAAAAGGTGAATCCTCTCTGAAGAAGCAAAGTTGAAAAGATCAACGTGGTCCATGAGGATGTACCATTAATGGTCATAGGAAAGAATTTTAGAAATTGAATCTAGACTTGAGAATGCAGGAGAGTTTGTGAAAATTATTTTATGTATTTTGATAGGTTGGCTGGTGGAAGAGTGTTTGGCAGTGGTTGGAGCCATGAGACAAATATAAAGAACAAAACAGACAGCCTGCAAAGAATAAAGGTTATGAAGTCAAAAAGAACCTCAAAAATTATTCGTTTCTATTGGTGGGTGTACTCCCTCAGGATAAATAGTTGATTCCTCCTCACTAGAAAAGCATTAGGTAAGGTGAGATAATCACTTGGTTGCCTTGTAGCCCTGCAGGTTTTGTTACTGGTTGGGTTAAACGAGCAATGAGGGCTCTTTGAACTCTAACATTCTGTGACATCTTGGTATACTAGGTCACCAACTTCTCAAACAACAAGATGGAACTGTTGAGGACTTTTTCTTACATCTGAAGGGGAGATATGCTTTGTAGTTGAACCTTATGTAATATATGAGAAACTTTGCAAAATTCTGAGTCTTTCCTCTCCCAATCACATTACCGTTTTCCCTGCTACTCGTCTTTGTTTCACAGGTATATATACATAATGAAAGGTTGAGGTGGGGACTTTTGCTTTCCCTAACCTGTGATGACAACCAGTCCCCACCATCACGGTTCATCAGTATTGAAATGAGGGCTGTGCTAAGTTTCAGAAATGATTTTGGAAATACTGAAGTAGAGAGATTGCTCTTCTTTCTTTGGGGAGAAAAAAAATGGAGATGAATAAGCATTATATGAAAGACAAAAGGGGAAATATAGGGAATGCAGCAGAATTAGCTGAAGGAACAGTGGTGGAAAATTGAGAGATGGAAGGAAGTAGTCAAAGTGAAAGGGATTAAAGGGAACAGTGGGGAAGAGAAGGGACAGAGAGACATGATTGTGGGAGCAGTAGGACCAGCTGATCACATCCAGTGACTTGCTGATAGTAGCCTTTTCCTTTTACAACTCGACACTTTAGGAGATTAAATTTTATAATCAGTGAGTATAAGACGCTTCAGCATACCCTCCTATTACCAATTATTTTTCTTCCCTGTCTTCTTCTAGAGCACAATATTACCTGTCATAGTCAATTTTTTCTACCTATCTTAAGTTCAAATGTCGTAAGTTACATCAGTTCCTTTGCTATGCTCCTGTTTTAGGGATTGGCTGCATTTTTTCCAGGAGTTCTTTCTTTTGCTTTCCAATTGTGTGCCAAGATAATTTTCAAATTCTATTTTTAACCACATTGGGTTTTCCAATTGAAAGTAAGGATTGTTTGTAATATTCTTTTGGGGAACATTTTGAATCTTGCATTTTACTCCCTTCATCACTTCTCTCTTACCTCCACTTGAAAGCAAGTGATATAAGCTATACTTGAGGTACAGTATTAAACACAATTCCATGTAAGTGATGTTGTGACAGAAGAATCAGGACAAAAGGGTAAATGAAATCGTTTAAGAAATCAAAACATAAAACTTTAAAAAGGGTTAAATTTGTGCTATAGTACGTTTTGCTCAGTATACAGACTCAAGCTTCCTCTGTATTTGGATGTCATTTTCCATGCCCAGTTATTTTAGAATTGACTTTGATCACTGCTTTCCTGAGAAGAGTTTCATTTCTCATAGTGTATCATCACACAAGGTTGATGTTGCTGTGTACAACAGTATTGTCCTGGTTAGACTCACTTCACTCAGCATCACTTCTGCATTAGAGTAATTTCGTTGGAATGATATATTTTCAGCTTCATAGAACAACCATATGACCAACCTATGGTTTGATTATAGATTTGATATATTGAGAAGAAACCTCTTGAGGGCACTTAGGTCTCCTCTGTGCTTTTACATATTGGGAAATTGAGGACCAGAAGTTTTTCAGGTGAAAGGTCTTATAAAATAGCAGACACTGCATTATAATCACACCAAAAAGGGATACCTTCAGAGCATCCCCTTATTTTGTCTTCGAGCCCCTTGTCTGAACTTGTCCCATGTGATTTCTCTATAAAAGAGTCTTTTGGGCTGGTATATATCTGGCATTCCACTATCATGCCCAGTTCATCATATCTGTATTTTTTCTAGTAACATGTGCATCACTGGCAGTTTAACCGAGAAAGGATGTCAGTGTCTATTCACTTCTCCTAAGACGTGGTCTTCAGAATCTTCCTACGATATTGTAAATGGAAGCGATTTGGTTTCCTGACATGGACCTGGCAGACTGTTCAGATTTTACATAGCAACATGTGACTGACAGACAATACTGATGAACTTCTCTGGGCTAAACTATTTTGACATACACGTCCCTAAACTCTGATGGTATAAATTGAATGACAATATCAAAGTTCTTGGTTAGATCCATAAATGTCGTATACAGACCCCTGTAGTTGCTGGGCAGCAAGCAACATGTCTACTGTTCTTCCACCCCTTTTGAAGCCACACTGGCTCTCAGTTTGGTGACCATCACTCAGATGAAGAATCAGCCTATGGACAGGGAATCTGGCAAGAATCTTGCCAGCAAAGACTGAAAGAGGACCATGCCTGTAATTGTCACAAAACAGTCTATTCCCTTTACCCGTAGAGGCGTCAAACATACAGATAGCTCTATGGGATCTTGTGTTGTCTATGAGTGTGTGCCCATGATTCAGCGTGGCAAGACTGAATCAAGACACCTATGGATGTCTCTAGATGTAGCTATTTCTGAACAAACTCTAAGTGTTCCCTGATATCTGCTTCAGGTGGCTGCTACATGTTTGGTGCAAGAAAATTTCGACATGCACCCATTCCACCAGTGGAAAACTTCACAGGCTTGGATTAGACAAACCTCCCAAACGCCCTAACGCGTTTCAGATACCCTTGGTTATCCTAAGAATGGGCTAAGCCAAGGAAGCTGAAACTGGCAGAGTGGCCGCTCTGGCTCCCACTACTTCCTGGAGGCACAGGTGTGATTTAGGTGCTTCAGGTGTACATGAAAGGTGGAAATAGCCTTGGAAAGGGCTCAGTAGCACTCACACTAGTTGTCCATGAGGAAAGTCTACATCTGTCAGGAAGGCAGAAGAGTAGAGTGCAGCAGAGATGTGCAGAGGGCAGAAAGCGGGAATCACTAGTCAGCAGAGTACAACAGAGTATAGCAGATTGCAGTAGAGGGAGGTAGAAGAGGAGAGAACTGCAGAGGGCATCAGGGAGCAGCAGAGGTAATTAGGGAACTGCAGAGAGCAGTGGAGCCAGGCAGAAGAGCAGAGAACAGCAGAGAACAGCAGGGAAAAGCAGAGGGCAGCACAGGATTGTAGATTACTGCAGAGGATAGAAGAGGGAAGCAGAACAGGGAACTGCAGAGGGCAGCAGGGACCAGCAGAGGGCAGCAGGGAACAGCACAACTCAACAGATGGCTGCAGAGAAATGCAGGTTTGTTTAGTGATCATTTAGTTCTTGTGCTTCATTATCGAAGCAAAACAGATTTCATGAAACTTCAGACTAATCCCAGACCAATACGAGCTCAGAATGCTCATCAAGAGTTCAAGCACAAATCACACCTGTGAAAACCCATGGTATTCTGCTTGCTAAATATATGTCATGTTTTCTTTGAGCTGCTGCCCAAAACATAGGGCACAACACTCTCTGTGAGGGTAGCAAACATGCTCAACAGTTGTGGGCCAGTGTCTCCAAATGTTGTACACACAATCCTTATGTGTTTCAGATGGTCCTTCAGCGTGTCCAGGCATTTCTTCTGCTGACTTATGAATGTGTACCCTGTGTGAGTTCTCCATAGAAAAGTGTTTCTGGCAAGAGTGTTTCTGGCATTCTAACAATATGGTAATCCATTGACGTTTCCATCTCTGCAGTCCGGTTGGAATGTTCGACAGTTTAAATTAAGAAAGTATAGGAGGGCAGGGGAGGCACCCCGTGTTTGTCCTTGGAAGCTACTTCCTTCTAGCACCTGTGGTTTTTGACGGCTTTGCATCTTCATCGTCAGGCACAGAGAGTTATGCCTACCTGTTGTGCTCTGAGGAAAACCAAGAACTAGAAGTATTGGGGAAACGTTTTATAATTATAAGTATAGTTTTGAGTGAAGGGTTAATCTGGAATGATTATTGCTTTCAAACTAAATCAGCTCTGTCACTGTCATTGAGTTATTTTGTTCTGGAACTCTCATCGTCAACGAATATGGCTACTTGGTAAATGGAATACTCATTCTGATAACTTTTGTACCAAATTCCCTCTCTCTGCTTCTTGCCAACTCCAAGAACTTGTGACTGACAATTCTACCCTATTGAGCTTTGGAAACCCTAAGAAAACCATGATCTCTCATCTTTTAACTGTACCTAGCTTGGAGATAATTGTTTTGCCACAAGTGAAAGTTTTGTTATCAAAGGACAGTTGATGCAAATGATGTTCTTATTGTGTCACTCAGCATGAGTTTTCAAAATTGAATTCACATAAGATCTCATTTTTTTTGGGGGGGGGATCTTCATTTTCTAGGGAGTAGAAGCTAAAATCTATTTGTACGGAACTATTTCTTGCAGCTATTTGAATCCTGGATAATACTTGGACATTGAAGGAATGCCCATCGCTTCAAGTAATATTTGAACAAATTGTTGTATTTGATTGTAAATAACTGCTAGGCTAGGAGAAATGGAAGTCCGATGGTGATTTCACAAAAAACTGAAGAGACCTAAAGTGATACAAATTTCAGTAAGCAGAACCACAAAAACGTTTTAAAACTAACAGCGATATTGTGTGATGATTAACTGGGAATGACTTAATTCATTTGAATTAGATGAATTCTTCTGCATTGTTGAGGATTGTCTTATGTAGGATCACTTAAATTTTTAATTTAATTTTAATAATTTTTGAACTCCTGTCGAGATTGAATTTACATAGATAGATCTTTAATGACGTTTCAGCATAGTCTTAATTTCTAATTCCCTCGTAGCAAATATATCCTCCCCGAAATATCATCTTATGATCTCCCCATTCACAATGAAGTTTTCCCCAAAGTCTCCTGAAATTGCTCCTTTTCTATTCAATAGTACAAGGTTTGGTCACATTCAAAATTTGAAATCCGTTTTGGAATTGAAAGATTTGAGAAACTTATGTGATCTTTGGGGAATTACTTAACTTCACTGGGTCACAGATTCTTTATCTATCTCATAAAGTTGTTGTCCAGTTGGACTAATAAGATGCTTTCTTTATATCCCTAATCCAGTGATGTTGAGTTTGCTTGTTATGAGAAATGAAGGAATGAAAGCAGTGACTTACTGAATGGAGTCAATGTATTTAAGGACAAGGCTTCCCAAGACAGAGAATTTATAGAGGAGGAACTGGGACTCAGGGCGAGAAGGAACGAGACTTCGAATTTGCAAAGCCGTTGATTTCTTGGTTGCCGTGCTAGGGAGAGGTAAAAAGCTATAGACACATGATAAAGAATGTCTTTGCGTGGGAAAGCATTCTAAGAAGTCTTGTTTTCAAGACTGCTTCATATGTGGAGTCTGTTCATAATGGATTGCAAAAATTCTGGAGAAGATGTCTGTGATTTAGCGGTCTACGAGCTCAGTATGAGTCAAAACGATATGACAGTATCAAAAGTTAGTGGTATGGATGGGGGCTTGTTTGAGGAGCATAATTGCTGTAGTTGTGGATGCTCAATAGATAGCCCTGCTCGTTAGGGATTGAATTAGGACACCTGTGTACATTGGGACTGGGCGCATATGACTTCAACCCTGCTTCACTCAATTTCCTCAATTGGAAAATGAGTCTCAGAAAGTACCAATTTCCCATATTTTATTAATGCTGATATTAAAAGACCCCATCGGAGACTTGGAGAACTGCTTATTCACATCCATCCTCCTTTGACCTCTGTTGTTTAGGCCCCTTGACTATGATCGAATTGAGTTTTTGAATAATATTTATAGAGGATGCTAATAATAATGTTTACCCTTCACTTTGAAGAAGACCATGGCATCTGGATGGTGATGTCATAATGAGGCAAGTGGGTTGGATCTGAGAAAAGGAGTTCTGGTGCTAAGTCACCAGCTTCCTTTCTCCTAGAGCTTCATCTGCGTCCTTAGGCCAAATATGAATCAGGAAATCTGGAGCTGTCAGAGGATGAGGGGCTGAGGCAATCAGTGTTAAGTAACTTGTCCAAGGTCACACATCACATTTAGTAAATGGTACAGGTTGGATTAGAACTCCCATCCTCACTGTTCCAAGGCCAGTTCTTTACTCAATGTAACATAGAGGATAGTGAGAAGGTAAAACCTCTCTGAAAAAGGGAATTTGAAAAGATCAAAGTGGTCCATGAGGATGTACCATTAATGTTCATAGGAAAGAATCTTAGAAATTGAATCTAGAGGGGAGAATGTAGGAGAATCTGTGACAATTATGTGATAGAGGTTGAGAGGTTGGCATGTGGAAGAGTGTTTGGCAGTGTTTGGAGCCAAGACACAAACATAAAAAATAAAACAGGACAGCCTGCATGAATAAAAAGTTACGAAGTCAAAAACAACCTCAAAAATTATTCGTTTCTATTGGTGGGTGTACTCCCTCAGGATAAATAGTTGATTCCTACTCACTAGAAAAGCATTAGGAAAGTTGAGATAATCACTTGGCTGCATTGTAGACCTGCAGGTTTTGTTACTGGTTGGGTTAAATGAGCTATGAGGGCTCTTTGAACTCCAACAATCTGTGACATCTTGGTATGCTAGGTCAAAAACTTCTAAAACAACCACATGGAACTGTTGAGGACTTTTTCTTACATCTGAAGGGGAGATATGCTTTCTAGTTGAACCTTATGTAATATATGAGAAACTTTGCAAAATTCTGAGTCTTTCCTCTCCCAATCACATTACCGTTTTCCCTGCTACTCGTCTTTGTTTCACAGGTATATATATATAAATATATATATATATATATATATATATATATATATATATATATGTTGAACCTTATGTAATATATGAGAAACTTTGCAAAATTCTGAGTCTTTCCTCTCCCAATCACATTACCGTTTTCCCTGCTAATCGTCTTTGTTTCACAGGTATATATACATAATGAAAGGTTGAGGTGGGGACTTTTGCTTTCCCTATCATGTGATGAACACAAGTCCACCAGCACGGTTCATCAGTATTGAAGTGAGGGCTGTGCTAAGTGTCAGAAATGACTTTGGAAAAATTGAAATTGAGTGATTACACTGCTTTCTCTGGGGAGAAAAAATGGAAATGAATTAGCATTTCATGAAAGACAAAAGTGGACATATAAGGAATGCAGCAGAATGAGCTGAAGTAACAATGGTGGATAATTGAGAGATGGAAGGAAGGAGTCAAAGTGAAACAGATTTAAGGGAACAATGGGGAAGAGAAGGGACATAGAGAGACCTGGTGATATAGGAGCTGTAGGACCAGCTGATCACATCCAATGACTTGCTGGTAGTAGCCATTTCCTTTTACAACTCAACACTTTAGGAGATTCAATTTTATAATAAGGTGAGTATAAGACGCTTCAGCATACCCTCCTTCTTCCAATTATTTTTTCTTCCCTATCTTCTCCTAGAGCACAATATTAACTTCCATAGTCAATTTTGTCTACCTATCTCAAGTTCAAATGTCGTAAGTTACATCAGTTCCTTTGCTATGCTCCTGTGTTACGGATTGGCTTCATTTTTTTCAGGCCTTCTTTCTTTTGCTTTCCAATTATATGCCAAGATAATTTTCAACTTCTAATTTTAACCACATTGGGTTTTCCAATTGAAAGGAAGGAAAGTTTTTAATATTCTTTTTGGGAAGATTTTGAATGTTGCATTTTTCTCCCTCCCTCAGTTCTCTCTTACCTCCCCTTCAAAGCCAGTGATATAAGACATACTTGAGGTACAGTATTAAACACAATTTCATGTAAGGGATGTTGTGACAGAAGAATCAGGACAAAAGGAAATCGTTTAAGAAATCAAAACATAAAACTTTAAAAAGGGTTAAATTTGTGCTATAGTGCGTTTTGCTCAGTATACAGACTCCAACTTACTCTCTAATTGGATGTCATTTTCCATCCCCAGTCATTTTAGAATTGACTTTGTTCACTGGTTTCCTGAGAAGAGTTTGATTTCTCATAGTGGATCATCACACAACGTTGATGTTGCTGTGTGCAGTGTAGTCTTGGTAGGACTCAGTTCACTCAGCATCAGTTCTGCATTAGAGTACTCTGCTTGCAATCATACATTTTCAGCTTCATAGAACAGCCATATGACCATCCTATGGTTTGATTATAGATTTGATATATTGAGAAGAAACCCCTTGATGGCACTTAGGACTCCTCTGTGCTTTTAAATATTGGGAAATTTAGGACCAGAGGTTTTTCAGGTGAAAGGTCTTATAAAATAGCAGACACTGCATTATAGTCACACCAAAAAGGGAGACCTTCAGAGCATCCCCATATTTTGGCTTCTGAGCCCCTTGTCTGAACTTCTCCCATGTGATTTCTCTATAAAAGGGTCTTTGGGGATAGTATATATCTGGCATTCCACCATCATGCCCAGTTCATCATATCTGTACTTTTCGTAGTAACATGTGTATCATTGGCAGTTTAGCTAAGAAAGGATCTCAGTGTCTCATCACTTCTCCTAAGACAGGGTCTTCAAAATCTTCCTATGACATTCTAAATGGAAGCGATTCGGTTCCCTGACATGGGCCTGGCAGACTGTTCAGATTTCACATGCCAACATGAGACTAACAGACAATACTGATGAACTTCTCTGGGCTAAACTATTTTGACATACACTTGCCTAAACTCTGATGGTATCTAATGAATGACAATATCAAAGTTCTTGGTGAGATCCACAAATGTTGTATACAGACCCCTGTAGTTTATGGGCAGCAAGCACCATGAATACTGATCTTCCACCCTTTCTGAAGCCACACTGGCTCTCAGGTTGGTGACCATCACCCAGGTAAAGAATCAGCCTATTGACAGGTAATCTAGCAAGATTCTTTCCAGCCACGACTAAAAGAGGACCACCCCTGTAATTGTCACAGAACAGTCTATTCCCTTTACCCTTAGAGGCATCAAACATACAGATAACTCAGTGGGATCTTGTGTTGTCTATGAGTGTGTGCCCATGATTCAGTCTGGCAAGACAGAATCGAGACACCTATGGATGTCTCTAGATGCAGTGATGTCTGAACAAACTCTAAGTGTTCCCTGATATCTGCTTCAGGTGGCTACTTCATGGTTGGTGTAACAAAATTTCCACATGCACCCATTCCACCAGTGGAAAGCTTCATAAGCCTAGATTAGACAAACCTCCCAAACTCCCCAACGAGTTTCAGATACCCTTTGCTATCCTAAGAATGGGTTAACCCAAGTAAACTGAACCTGGCAGATTGACCGCTGTGGCTCCCACTACTTCCTGGAGACACAGGTGAAATTTAGGTGCCTCGGGTGTACAGGAAAGGTGGAAATAGCCTTGGAAAGGGCTCAGTGGCCCGCACACTAGTAGTCCATGAGGGAATTCTACATCTCTCAGTAAGGCAAAAGAGTAGAGTGCAGCAGAGATGAGCAGAGGCCAGAAAGAGGGCATCACTTGTCAGCTGAGTACTACAGAGTAGAGCAGATTGTAGTAGAGGGAGGCAGAAGAGCAGAGAACTGCAGAGGGTAGCACAGGATTGCAGAGTACTGCAGAAGACAGAAGAAGAAAGCAGAAGAACAGGGAACTGCAGAGGGCAGCACGGAACAGCAGAGGGCAGCAAGGAACAGCACAACTCAACAGATGGCTGCAGAGAAATGCAGGTTTATTGAGTGTCATTTGGTTCTTTACCTTAATTGTCGAAGAAAAACAGATTTCATGAAACTTGAGACTAATCCCAGATCAATACGAGCTCAGAATGCTCATCCAGACTTCAGGCACAAATCATCCCTGTGAAAACCTATGGTACTCTGCCTAGAATATATATGTCATGTTTCCCTTGAGCTGCTGCCCTGCTGCCCAAAACATAGGGAACAACACCCTCTGTGAGGGTAGCACAACATGCTGGGCAGTCGTGGGCCAGTGTTTCCAAATGTTGTACACACAATCCTTATGTGTTTCAGATAGTCCTTCAGCGTGTCCAGGCATTTCTTCTGCTGACTTATGAATGTGTACCCTGTGTGAGTTCTCCATAGAAAAGTCTTTCTGGTAAGAGTGTTTATGGCATTCTAACAATATGATAGTCCATTGCCGTTGCCCTCTCCAAGGTTTAAATTAAGAGAGGATAGGATGGCAGGGGAGGCACCCTGTGTTTGTCCAAACCAGCTATTTCCTTCTAGCACCTGTGGTTATTGACGGCTTTGCAGCTTCATCGTCAGGCACAGAGAGTTATGCCTACCTGTTGTCCTCTGAGGAAAACCAAGAACTAGAAGTATTGGGGAAACGTTTTATAATTATAGAGCTAGGTTTGAGTGAAGGGTTAATCTGGAATGATTAGTGCTATCCAATCTTTGACAGCTGTGTCACTGTCATTGAGTTATTTTGTTCTGGGACTCTCATCATCAATGAATATGGCTACTTTGTAAATGGAATAGTCATTCTGATCACTTTTGTACCAAATTCCCTCCCTGTGCTTCTTGCCAACGCCGAGACACTGTGACTGACTAATTCTTCCCTATTTAGCTTTGGAAACCCTAAGAAAACCATGATCTCTCATCTTTCAACTCTTCTTATCTTGGAAATAACTGTTCTACCACACGTGAAAGTTTTCTTATCAAAGGACAGTTGATACAAAGGTTGTTCTTATTGTGTCACGCAGCAGGAGTTTTAAAAAGTGTATTCACATAAGATCTCATTTTTGGGGGGTGGAATCTACATTTTCTAGGGTGTAGAAGCTAAAATCTATTTGTACAGAACTATTTCTAGCAGCTATTATCATGCTGGATAATACTTGGACATTGAAGGAATGCCCATCGCTTCAGGTAATGTTTGAAGAACTTGTTGCATTTGATTGTAAAGCAATGTTAGGCTAGAAGAAATGGAAGTCCGATGGTGATTTCACAAAAACCTGAAGAGACCCAATATGATACACATTTCAGTAAGCAGAACCATAAAAACTTTGTAAAACTAACAGCGATATTGTGTGATGATTAACTGGGAATGACATAATTCATTTCAATTAGACGAATTCTTCTCCGTTGTTGAGGGTTGTTTTTATTCAGGATCATTTAAATTTTTAATTTAATTTTAAGAATTTTTGAACTCGTGGTGAAAGTGAATTTACATAGATTGGTCTTTACAGACGTTTCAGCATAGTCTTACCTGCTACTTCCTTCATAGCACTTATATCCACCCCCAAACTTCTTCTTATGATCTCCCCCTTCTCATTGAAGTTTTCCCCAAAATCTCCTGAAATTGCTCCTTTCCTATTCAATAGTACAGGGTTTAGTCACATTCAAAATTATAATTCGGTATTGGATTTGGAAGATTTGAAAATCTTATGTGATCTTAGGGGAATTATTTAACTTCACTGGGTCACAGTTTCTTTATCTATCTCACAAAGTTGTTGTCCAGTTGGACTAATAGGATCCTTTCCTTATATCCCTAATCCATTGATGTTGAGTTTGCTTGTTATGAGAAATGAAGAAATTAAAGCAGTGATTTACTGAATAGAGTCAATGTATTTAAGGACAAGGCTTCCCAAGACAGAGAATTTATAGAGGAGGAACTGGGACTCAGGGCGAGAAGGAACGAGACTTCGAATTTGCAAAGCCGTTGATTTGTTGGTTTCCGTGCTAGGGAGAGATAGAAAATGATAGATACATGATAAAGAAAGTCTTTGCGTGTGAAAGCATTCTAAGAAGTCTTGGTTTTCAAGACTACTTCATATGTGGAGTCTGTTCATAATGGATTGCAATGATTCTGGAGAAGATGTCTGGGATTTAGGGGCCTACAATCTCAGTATGAGTCAAAACGGTATGACTGTACCAAAAGTTAATGGGATTGATGGGGGCTTGTTTGAGGAGCATAATTGCTGTAGTTGTGGATGCTCAATAGATAGCCCTGCTCGTTAGGGATTGAATTAGGACACCTGTGTACATTGGGACTGGGCGCATATGACTTCAACCCTGCTTCACTCAATTTCCTCAATTGGAAAATGAGTCTCCAAACTACCAATTTCCCATATTTTATTAATGATAATATTAAAAGACCCCGCCCGAGACTTGGAGAACTGCTTATTCCCATCCATCCTCCTTTGGCCTCTGTTGTTTAGGCCCCTTGTCTATTATTTAGTTGAGTTCTTAGAATCCTATTTATAGAGGATGCCAATAATAATGGTGGCCCTTCACTTTGAAGAAGACCATGGCATCTGGATGGTGATGTCATAATGAGGCAAGTGGGTTGGATCTGAGAAAAGGAGTTCTGGTGCTAAGTCACCAGCTTCCTTTCTCCTAGAGCTTCATCTGCGTCCTTAGGCCAAATATGAATCAGGAAATCTGGAGCTGTCAGAGGATGAGGGGCTGAGGCAATCAGTGTTAAGTAACTTGTCCAAGGTCACACATCACATTTAGTAAATGGTACAGGTTGGATTAGAACTCCCATCCTCACTGTTCCAAGGCCAGTTCTTTACTCAATGTAACATAGAGGATAGTGAGAAGGTAAAACCTCTCTGAAAAAGGGAATTTGAAAAGATCAAAGTGGTCCATGAGGATGTACCATTAATGTTCATAGGAAAGAATCTTAGAAATTGAATCTAGAGTGGAGAATGCAGGAGAATTTGGGACAATTATTTTATATAGTTTGAGAGGTTGGCATGTGGAAGAGTGTTTGGCAGTGTTTGGAGCCAAGAGACAAATAGAAAAAACAAAACAGGACAGCATGCAATGAGTAAAACGTTATGAAGTCAAAGAGAACCTCAAAAATTATTCCTTTCTGTTGGTGGGTGTACTCCCTCAGGATAAATAGTTGATTCCTACTCACTAGCAAAGCATTAGGAAAGTTGAGATAATCACTTGGCTGCATTGTAGGCCTGCAGGTTTTGTTACTGGTTGTGTTAAATGAGCTATGAGGGCTCTTTGAACTCCAACATTCTGTGACATCTTGGTATTACTAGGTCAACAACTTCTCAAACAAGATGGTACTGTTGAGGTCTTTTTCTTACATCTGATGGGGAGATATGCTTTCTAGTTGAACCTTACGTAATATATGAGAAACTTTGCAAAATTCTGACTCTTTCTTCTCCCAATCACTTTACCTTTCTCCCTGCTACTCGTGTTTGTTTCACAGGTATATATACATAATGAAAGGTTTAGGTGGTGACTTTTACTTTCCCTATCTTGTGATGAACACAAGTCCACCATCACGGTTCATCAGTATTGATGTGAGGGCTGTGCTAAGTTTCAGAAATTATTTTGGAAATATTGAAATTCAGTGATTCCTCTGCTTTCTCTGGGGAGAAAAAAATGGAAATGAACAAGCATTACATGAAAGAGAAAAGGGGATATGTAAGGAATGCAGCAGAATGAACTGAAGTAACAATTGTGGATAATTGAGAGACAGAAGGAAGGAGTCAAAGTGAAACAGGTTTAAGGGAACAATGGGAAAGAGAAGGGACATAGAGAGACCTGGTGATATAGGAGCTGTAGGACCAGCTGATCACATCCAATGACTTGCTGGTAGTAGCCTTTTCCTTTTACAACTCAACACTTTAGGAGATTCAATTTTATAATAAGGTGAGTATAAGACGCTTCAGCATACTCTCCTTCTTCCAATTATTTTCCTTCCCTATCTTCTCCTAGAGCACAATATTAACTTCCATAGTCAATTTTGTTTACCTATCTCAAGTTCAAATGTCGTCAGTTACATCAGTTCCTTTGCTATGCTCCTGTGTTATGGATTGGCTTCATTTTTTTCAGGCCTTTTTTCTTTTGCTTTCCAATTATATGCCAAGATAATTTTCAACTTCTATTTTTAACCACATTGGGTTTTCCAATTGAAAGGAAGGAAAGTTTTTAATATTCTTTTTGGGAAGATTTTGAATCTTGCATTTTTCTCACTCCCTCAGTCCTCTCTTACCTCCCCTTGAAACCAAGTGATATAAGATATACTTGAGGTACCGTATTAAACACAATATCATGTAAGTGATGTTGTGACAGAAGAATCAGGACAAAAGGAAATCGTTTGAGAAATCAAAACATAAAACCTTTAAAAAGTGTTAAATTTGTGCTATAGTACGTTTTGCTCAGTATACAGACTCCAACTTACGCTCTATGGATGCCTCTAGATGCAGTGATGTCTGAACAAACTCTAAGTGTTCCCTGATATCTGCCTCAGGTGGCTACTTCATGGTTGGTGTCACAAAATTTCCACATGCACCCATTCCACCAGTGGAAAGCTTCATCAGCCTAGATTAGACAAACGAACCAACCTCCCCAACGAGTTTCAGATACCCTTTGCTATCCTAAGCATCGGTTAACCCAAGTAAACTGAAACTGGTAGAGTGACCACTGTGGCTCCCACTACTATCTGGAGACACAGGTTCAATTTAGGTGCCTCAGGTGTACATGAAAGGTGGAAATAGCCTGGGAAAGGGCTCAGTAGCCCTCACACTAGTTGTCCATGAGGGAATTCTACATCTCTGAGGAAGGTAGAAAAGTAGACTGCAGCCGAGATGAGTAGAGGGCAAAAAGAGGGCATCACTTATCAGCTGAGTACTACAGAGTAGAGCAGATTGCAGTAGAGTGAGGCAGAAGAGCAGAGAACTGCAGAGGGTAGCAGGGAACAGCATAGGGCAGCACAGGATTGCAGAGTACTGCAGAGGACAGAAGAAGGAAGCAGAAGATCAGGGAACTGCAGAGGGCAGCATGGACCAGCAGAGGGCAGCAGGGAACAACACAAGACAACAGAGGGTTGCAGAGAAATTCAGTTTTTTTGAGTGTCATTTGGTTCTTGTCCTTCATTATCGAAGAAAAACAGATTTCATGAAACTTGAGACTAATCCCAGATCAATACGAGCTCAGAATGCTCATCCAGAGTTCAGGCACACATCACCCCTGTGAAAACCCATGGTACTCTGCCTAGAACATATATGTCACGTTTCCTTTGATCTGCTGCCCTGCTGCCCAAAACATAGGGAACAACACCCTCTGTGAGGGTAGCACACCATGCTGGGGAGTCGTGGCCCGGTGTCTCCAAATATCGTGCACACAATTCTTATGTGTTTCAGATATTCCTTCAGCGTGTCCAGGCATTGCTCCTGCTGCCTTATGATTGTGTACCCTCTGTAAGTTCTCCATAGAAAAGTCCTTCTGGCAAGAGAGTTTCTGGCATTCTAAAAATATGATAGTCCATTGCCGTTGCCCTCTCTTCAGTCGTGTTGGAATGCTCGACAGTTCAAATTAAGAAAGGATAGGAGGGCAGGGGAGGCACCCTGTGTTTGTCCTAGCCAGCTGCTTCCTTCTAGCACCTGTGGTAATTGACTTCTTTGCACCTTCATGGTCAGGCACAGAGAGTTATGCCTACCTGTTGTCCTCTGATGAAAACCAAGAAATAGAAGAATTGGGGAATAGTTTTATAATTATAAAGCTAGGTTTGAGTGAAGGGTTAATCTGGCATGATTAGTGCTATCTAAACTTGGACAGCTCTGTCAATCTCATTGAGTTATTTTGTTCTGGAACTCGCATTGTCAACGAATATGGCTACTTTGTAAATGGAAGACACATTCTGATAACTTTTGTACCAAATTCCTTCTCTGTTCTTCTTACCAACTCGAAGACCCTGTGGCTGACTAATTCTTCCCTATTTAGCTTTGGAAACCCAACGAAAACCATTATCTCTCATCTTTCAACTGTTCTTATCTTGGAGATAATTGTTCTGCCACATGTGAAAGTTTTGTTATCCAAGGACAGTTGATGAAAAGGATGTTCTTAATTTTTCACCCAGCATGAGTTTTAAAAAGTGAATTCACATAAGATCTAATTATTTTTGGGGTGGAATCTTCATTTTCTAGGGAGTAGAATATAAAATGTATTTGTACGGAACTATTTCTAGCAGCTATTTTCATGCTGGATAATACTTGCACATTGAAGGAATGGCCATCGCTTCAGGTAATGTTTGAAGAACTTGTTGCATTTGATTGTAAAGCAATGTTGGGCTAGAAGAAATGGAAGTCCGATGGTGATTTCACAAAAACCTGAAGAGACCTAATATGATACAAATTTCAGTAAGCAGAACCATAAAATCTTTGTAAAAATAACAGCGATATTGTGTGATGATTAACTGGGAATGACTTACTTCATTTCAATTAGGTGAATTCTCCTCTGTTGTTGAGGATTGTTTTTATTTAGGATCATTTACAATTTTAATTTAATTTTAAGAATTTTTGAACTCGTGGCGAGATTGAATTTACATAGATTGGTCTTTACAGGCCATTCAGCATAGTCTTACCTTCTACCTCCTTCATAGCACTTATATCCTCCCCGAAACGTCTTATGTTTTGCTCCTTCTCATTGAAGCTTTCCCCAAAGTCTCCTGAAATTGCTCCTTTTCTATAAAATAGTACAGGGTGTGGTCCCATTCAAAATTAGAACTCCGATTTCGAATTGAAATATTTGAGAATCTTGTGTGATCTTAGGTGAATTACTTAAATTCACTGGGTCACAGATTCTTTATCTATCTCACAATGTTGTTGTCCAGTTGGACTAATGGGATCCTTTCTTTATATCCCTAATCCAGTGATGTTGACTTTGCTCGTTATGAGAAATGAAGGAATGAAAGCAGTGACTTACTGAATCGAGTCAATGTATTTAAGGACGAGGCTTCCCAAGAGAGAGAATTGATACAGGAGGAAATGGGATTATGGGAGAGAAGGAACCAGATTTCTATTTTGCAGAGCAGTTGATTTGTGGGTTCCCGTGCTAGGGAGAGGTAGTAAGATATAGATACATGATAAAGAATGTCTTTGTGTGTGAAAGAATTCTAGGAAGTCCTGGTTTTCCAGAGTACGTCATATGTGGAGTCTGTTCATGACGGATGGCAATTATTCTGGAGAAGATGTCTGTGATTTAGAGGTCTACAAGCTCAGTATGAGTCAAAACGATATGACAGTCCCAAACGCTAATGGTATGGATGGGGGCTTGTTTGAGGTGCATAATTGCTGTAGTTGTGGGTGCTCACTAGATAGCCCTGCTCGTTAGGGCTTGAATTACAACACCTGTGTACAGTGTGACTGGGCGCATATGACTTCAACCCTGCTTCACTCAATTTCCTCAATTGTAAAATGAGTCACCAAAGTACCAATTTCCCATATTTCTTTAATGCTGATATTAAAAGACCCCATCGGAGCTGGGAGAGCTGCTCATTCACATCCATCCTCCTTTGACCTCTATTGTTTAGGCCCCTCGTCTATTGTTGAGTTGAGTCTTCAGAAGAATATTTATAGAGGATGCTAATAATAATGTTTGCCCTTCACTTTGAAGAAGACCATGGCATCAGGCTGGTGATGTCATAATGATGCAAGTGACTTGGATCTGAGAGAAGGAGTTCTGGTGCTAAGTCACCAGCCTCCTTTCTCCTACAGCACCATCTGGGTCCTTAGGCCACATATGAATCAGGAAAACTGGAGATGTCCGTGGATGAGGGGCTGAGGCAATGAGTGTTAAGTAACTTGTCCAAGGTCACACATCTAGTAAATGGTAGAGGTTGGATTTGAACTCCCATCCTCCTTGTTCCAAGGCCAGTTCTTTACTCAGTGTAACATAGAGGATAGTGAAAAGGTAAAGCCTCTCTGAAGAAGCAAAGTTGAAAAGATCACAGTGGTCCATGAGGATGTAGCATGAATGGTCGTAGGAAAGAATCTTAGAAATTGAATCTAGAGTGCAGAATGCAGGAGAATTTGTGACAATTATTTTATGTAGTTTGATAGGTTGGCATGTGGAAGAGTGTTTGGCAGTGTTTGGAGCCACGAGACAAATATAAAGAACAAAACAGGACAGCCTGCAAAGAATAAAAGGTTATGAAGTCAAAAACAACCTCAAAACCTATTCGTTTCTATTGGTGGGTGTACTCCCTCAGGATAAATAGTTGATTCCTCCTCACGAGAAAAGCATTAGGTAAGTTGAGATAATCACTTGGTTGTCTTGTAGACCTGCAGGTTTTGTTCCTGGTTGGGTTAAATGAGGGCCCTTTGAACTCTAACATTCTGGGCCGTCTTGGTATCCTAGGTCACCAACTTCTCAAACAGCAAGATGGAACTGTTGAGGACTTTTTCTTATATCTGAAGGGGAGATGTGCTTTCTAGTTGAACCTTAAATAACATATGAGAATCTTTGGAAAATTCTAAGTCTTTCTTCTCCCAATCACTTTACCTTTCTCCCTGCTACTTGTCTTTGATTCAAAGGTATATATGTATAATGAAAGTTTGAGGTGGGGACTTTTGCTTTCCCTATCCTGTGATGACCACCAGTCCACCATCACGGTTCATCAGTATTGAACTGAGGGCTGTGGTAAGTTTCAGAAATGATTTTGGAAATACTGAAATAGAGAGATTACTCTGCTTTCTCTGGGGAGAAAAAACGGAGATGAATTAGCACTACGTGCAAGAAAAGAGGGTAAATATAAGGAATGCAGCAGAATGAGCTGAAGGAACAATGGTGGATAACTGAGAGATGGAAGGAAGGAGTCAAAGTGAAAGAGATTAAAGGGAAGAGTGGGGAAGAGAAGGGACAGAGAGACCTGATGATGTGGGAGGTGTAGGACCAGCTGATCACATCCAATGACTTGCTGGTAGTAGCCTTTTCCTTTTACAACTCAACACTTTAGGAGATTAAATTTCATAATCAGTGAATATAAGACGTTTCAGCATACCCTCCTTCTGCCAATTATTTTTCTTCCCTATCTTCTCGTAGAGCACAATATTAACTGCCATAGTCAATTTTTTTCTACCTATCTTAAGTTCAAATGTCGCAAGTTACATCAGTTCCTTTGCTATGCCCCTGTTTTAGAGAATTGGCTGCATTTTCTTCAGGCCTTCT